>NC_091992.1:30765479-31038014 GCF_044704955.1 Pristiophorus japonicus
TTTGTCTGTTCTGTTATATTTTGCACAACTTGAGGCTAACCCTGATGAGGCTGAAGCCGATGCAGAAAATGATTCAGACACGGACGAGCCTGAAGAGGAGAACATCTTCCAATCTCACCTTCCAGACCAAGAGTATGAGGGGGAGGGGATGGATGAAGCCCCCACTCTTGTACTCACTCTGGAGGAGGTGCAGATGCCGCCCATTGAGGTGCCAGGCCCTTTCCTGAGTGGTACGAGTGTTGGGACATTCCATGGTTTCTCACAGTCCAAGGCTGTGGATTCCAGTGGGGTGCAGCGAGGCACACCCAGGGCCCCACCTTCCAAGGGTGCGGGTCCCAGTGGGATGCAGCGAGCCACACCCAGTGTGAGGGGGGGAAGGAGAGCTCAACAGCGCTCTGCTGAGGTGCAGAATCTAACAGATGTGGTTCAGATGATGGCAATGAATGAGGAGAGCATTAACGTTACACAATCACTCCTGGACACCATCAGTGGAGTGGGTGATGAGTTATCGGGACTGTCGGGAGAAGTAACAACACTCTCACGAGAAATGGGAACACTGTCTGGGCACATGAGGGAGGGAATGTCGCAGGCAGCTGATACACTGTTGGCGAACATAAGGGAGGGAATGTTGGAGGTAGTTGACACGCTGTCAGTGAACACGAGGGAGGGAATGTTGCAGGTAGTTGAGACACAGTTGATGAACATGAGGGAGGGAATGTCGCAGGTAGCTGATACACTGTCGGCGAACATGAGGGAGGGAAGTGCCCAGAAGATCTTTTGGGAGTGGTCACATACGCCGTCCTAGGAAAAATGTAAGTTGGCCAAACTTGCTTAAATGTGAAAAACTGCTGCAGGCATCAGGTTACGCCCCTTGACACCCCTATGACGCAAAAAAATCCTATCCGAAAAAAATCATAACTAACTTCTGGCACAGAAACTTTGGGGAAACTCGGATATTTTAATTTACACCAAAGAAACGGCACAGATAACTGGGGAAACTTGAGCCCATACTCTTACTTACATACTTAAAGAACTGAAACAGGCAAGCTATTGATCGGTTATTAAAATCAAAGTTACATGACATTGGTCATGCTTCCAAGTTTACTCTAGAGGTCACACTTCACATAGATTTTTCATCCCTTAAAAGTGATACTCACTACCCTCCCCTCCCCTCCCCTCCCCCCATTGCACACAAAGTTAGAATAAAATTTTGAGCACATGGAGTTACATTTCTTTTTATTCTGGTATTGAAAAATGCAAACTTTTATTTTTTGGGTTACACAATTGCAGTAAATAAGGAAACCCGTGCAGCAGAGCAGTTGTCTTGGTTAACCCTTGCCACTGGACCAAGACCAAGCTCTGTCAAGCCTGTGTAGTGGCTGATGTGCAACGGCCACCACACGTTAAAAAAATCCACGCACATGTATCTTCCACCCTACACTATGTAGTTCAGAACCTGGACTATTAGGTCCTTCATTGAAACACCTATGAACTCATCCTTTTTTGGCATGGAAGCGAGTCATCCTCGTTTTGAGGGACTGCCTATGATAACATAAGGAAAAAATAAAAGGAAAAGAGGTCATCATCACACCAGAGAATGAATGTACAATATTGCAACAATGACAAACATAAGTATAAGTTGGGAAAACTTGTAATTGCATTCTTAAAAGACTTTAGGAATCGATTAAATTTTTGTGCCACATGGAAAATTCAGAGGTAGATTTTTGTCTTCACTGCCTGGTGATAATCTGATGCAACAGATTAACCGTCCTTTAAAGAACTCGGCCAAAATTAATTCCATAGAAATCAATGGAATGGAGCCTTCATGTGACTGTTTTGGACTATCCCAAACTTGGTATACTTATACAGGGTGCAATAAATGTTTGATGCTTCTTCACTATTTTTTACCTACTATATTGTTTTAATTTCAACTTTTACAACATAAAAAGAAAATATCCATTAAATTATTTTATGTAAAAACTTGTGTGAAGATGTAGGTTGGTAATGTAAAATAAACCACCTTTAGGGAGGACTTGCAATTATACTTTATTAAAAAGAGTAGAATCACAAGTTCACATCTGAATGTTCTGCTATCATTTTTTATTACCCACTCATGCTCCAAATATTTGATAGTAAGACTCTGTGGAGGGATGTAATTTACAATAAAAATCTTACCTCTCTCTCAAAGATCGATGTTCATTTTTTGAATTTGTACTTAAATATTGAAAGTTGTTGAACGGCTTGAAATATTGAATATCTGAGCATAATTCCATCATAGCACTGACTTTTTGATATCTATCCTTCAGGGCAGAAAAACTTCAGCTGCTGAATCACAGGCCATTGACTGCTGTGGAGATACAGTTGGTAGGTTTAATTTGTTCAAAAGATAGGAACAATGGAAGTGGTATACAATCTGAGAGAAAAACTCCTTTGGCTACCAAATAATAAGGTGCAGTTTTCCCAGTGGATCAGTGCATAAATGCATCACTCAATGTGATATCGAGCCATGCAAACACAGATAGCCCCTAGTTTTCTACTTGGTCTATGGAGAAAATAGATCAGTTGTGAGCTTGGGAGGGCAGTACGCAGCCAAGGTTCTTGCTCCCAAATATTAGCCAAGGACTGCTGCTGGAAGGATGTTGTGTAAGGACAGGATCCGAGTTTGGTTGTGTCAATTCCTGTGGAACATTACTCCAGCATAAGACATTGCTTTCAGGAAATGGGGAGAGAAAATTCCACAGTCAATTTAATTGCTACATCTGTCCCAGTTTCAGTTTTAGAAAAAAATATAACCCTGTGCTATGAATGCTGATTTCTGTAATGTATGCCTTGTGATTTAGATATGTCTATTTATACTACGCAATGATCTGGGTTCAGGCCAGTTCGAGTATCTTATCACTGTTTGCAGAAAATTAATTTAGAAGCTTTCCTACAATTTTCTGACTGTTATATATTTGTTTTTCCATGTGAAAGTCAGCTAACATGAGCCAGTTAAATGACCTCTTGGGGCTTCTTTTTCAACTTAGAACTTGAGAAAACATACACAGATTCAAAGGTTGTGTTATTCTGTTGGGCGTATTGAAAATGAAAACAAATGCAGTATCTGACTGCTGCTTGACAAATGTGTTCAGGCTTGTCAGCAACGTTTCCCACTTTAATCATAGCTTCTGTCCGCCCCATACTTAAGCAGTTCTAGTTTACTTAACTATAAGATGCAGACTGGTCAGTCCGTGAGTGAATACAAAGACATGGCAGTTGGTGAGAAGGTGAGAAGGGAACTCTCCTTCAATCAGTTTGTGAGATCCAAGCTTTTACTTTTGAACATAATTTGGTAATGATTCAGTAGGATTGATCTCATTATGTTTGTAGGCAAAAGATGAAAGGTTTGCAACAACTTTTCAATACGTGAGAGAATAAAAATTAATTTCCTCCAAACACTCTTACAAGTAGCACAAAAGCCTTTTCCTTACTTTTCCCTGGTTCATTGACCACAGCTTGGCTTGTAGTGTCACTCAGCCCATTAACTTTCTCTCTCAGCTGGAGTATATTGTGTTTTTTCCCTTCACCCCAGCCTTTTTCAACCCTTTTTTGAGAGCCTTGCTTGTTCAGTTTTTAGCTCTAATGAAAGATTATACCTGATCTCTTTCCTTTGATTATATATTTCCTTTGCACAGGTACTGATGGACCTGCTGTATATTTCAAGCATTTGTAGTTTTTCTTTCATTTTACTGTTTTATATTCCAGGAATGTCAGCCTTCAAGAAGTTCTATTTCTCTGTTCACCATGATTTTCATTTGTCTGTTTTATCCTAATCATCATCAGTGTTATTCATTTCCCTTATTTGTGTCTATTTGCCAAGACCTACTTTTACAGCCACATCTCTTTTCTCAGCACCTGCTTTGAGTTTGAATGCATTCCACATTGATCTCAGCTTTCTCTTTGCAATTCACTCATGATCTCTTTGTGATATTCAATCCTCTCAGTTTTTCGTGCAGCCCACAGGTGCTTTGACATCTCTTTTCAGCAACATCAGCTCAATTTGGACCATAGCTGTCCCAGTCCCTTATCCCACGTCATTCTTCAGTCCATCCATCGCTTTCACCGAGAAAAGTCTTTGTTTCGGTTGGCTCTTACAACTCTTAGATTATAGGCAATTGCCTAAAACCTCTCTTCTTCACTTTCTTCTGGCCATCCCTTTCCTCTAACCTCAATTATTGCCAGGTTTTCACCACCCTTTTGATCTTCCCCTTTCTGACCCTGAACAATCTGTCCTCAGCAAATGTCCTAAACTCATCCACCCTCACCACCCCCCACCCACCCCAAACCACCCCCATCAACTCAACAAATTCTACGTTTGACATGATGCTCAGCTCTTCTGCTAATGTCTTTGCCTCTGTGCCTTTTTCAACATGTGTTCCATCTGTGAATCTGATCCTTCTCCTGTTTCTACTATTCTCCATCCTTCTCCTACTTCTTGTCTTCCTTCAATCTTTTTACTGAGAACTACTACCATTTTTCTACTTTAATCCATTTACCTCTAATTTTCTCAGTTCCACTGTCCTCATGGAACCTGCTGAGAAAAGAGTACTTTGTCATGTGGTAGAAGAATATCCATCTGCCTGAGTCTGGATGGCAACTATCTGACTCCTCCTTGTTCTCCCTCTGGAGCATGTCTACGAACTACAAAACATAATTTCCTGGAATTATTACCAATCTAACTTTTTTTCCACTGCCTCCAATCTCATTGTTCCCAACCCCATTTAGCCGATTGCTGCTTCTTCACCCAAATGCACAAACAGGATTGCCCCAGAATACCGGTTGTTTCAGTCTGCTCCTATCCCACTGAACTTATTTTCTTTAGACTCTATTCTTTTTCCCCAAACCAATCTCTACTCACTAACGCTCCCCGCCATAAACTCCGTTCCCTAGCCACTGACTCCATCCCTCTCCCCAACTTCTGTCTGAGATTGAACCCGACTGTTCGCAACCTTGGTGTCATGTTTGACCCTGAAATGAGCTTTCGACCACATATCCGCAACATAACTAAGACCGCCTAGTTCCACCTCCGTAACATCGCCCGTCTCCACCCTTGCCTCAGCTCATCCGCTGCTGAAGACCTCATCCATGCCTTTGTTTACCTCTAGACTTGACTATTCCAACACACTCCAGGCTGGCCTCCCACATTCTAGCCTATGTAAACTAGAGATGATCCAAATCTCTGCTGCCTGTGTCCTAACTCGCACCAAATCCCACTCACCCATCACCCCTGTGCTCACTGATCTACATTGGTTTCCGGTTAAGCAGCGCCTCGATTTCAAAAATTCTTAATTTAAAATCCCTCCATGGACTCGGCCCTCCCTATCTCTGTAATCTCGTCTAACCCTACAACCCCCCCCAAGACGTCTGCGTTCCTCTAATTCCGCCCTCCTGAGCATCCCTGATTATAATCGCTCAACCATTGGTGGCTGTGCCTTCTGTTGCCTAGGCCCCAAGCTCTGGAACTCCCTGCCCAGACCTCTCCTCCTCTCTACCTCTCTTTCTTCCTTCACAACTCTCCTTAAAACATACCTCTTTGACCCACCTGCACTAATTTCTACTTATGCGGCTCGATGTAAAATTTTTATTGCATAATACTCCTGTGAAGCGCCTTGGGACATTTCACTATGTTAAAGGCGCTATATAAATACAAGTTGTTGTTGTAACATCGAAGACTGTTCCGATCCCCTCTGCTGCTTTGACTATTTCAGGTTCTTTGGCCAATCAGCCCTCTATACCCTCATGCCTCACCAAATGGTTTCTGGGCACTTGACTTCTTCACTGAACAATAATGCAATTATTCCCCATCCACACCACTCTTCTGCACTGAGCTGAACTGGTTTTCTTTTGAACAACTTCTCTTAATTCCAGTTACTTCCTCCAGATTAAGGGCTCAATTTTCCCCAGTTATCTGTGCTTTTTTTTTGGCACGCAATGCTTTTTTTGGCCTAAATTTAAAAATCCAAGTTTCCCCAAAGATTGTGCGCAGCGTAACTGAGTTAGTTAGGATTTTTTTAGGTTCGTTTTTTTTGCGTCATGGGGGGCATAACCTGATGTCTGCACCAGTTTTTCACATTTATGCAAGTTTGGATGACTTACCTTTTTCCTAGGATGGCGTATGTGCCCACTCCCAAAAAGCCTTCTGGGCACTTAAGAAAAACCAGCGCACATCAAAAAATCGGCGCAGAAAGACGCCATTGTTTTTAGGCAAAGTTTTGGAGGGAATCAAGAACACATTAAATATGCATCATTAAGCTTAATTTTTTCAAACTTAAAACGCAGAAAATGGAAGTTTAATGCAATTCTTTCATTTGGGATTTTTTTCCAAAGTGCCACGCAACCACCGAACATCTCCAAACCGGGCTCGAGGGTCAGAGCATTGGCTGGCAGAATCACTCCCTCGCCCGGACACAGGGGCTCGGGGTTCGGCTTCAAAAGAAGCCCGAGGTGGTGGGCGGCGGGGGGGGGATGGGTGTGTGGAAGCCAAACTGAAGGGATAAGAACCCTTACACTATGCAGCCGCAACATCAAATGAAGCCTGGAGGGGTGGGTTCCCGATCTAAGCAAGCCTATTGCTCATGCCAGACCTGGGTATGGTCCATACTAGGGCATCGATCTTGGGGAGAGACACAATAAAGAAGCTTGTCCTGCTGTTTTGAGCTTCTTGCAAAAGGTACAATTTAATCATGGGGGCAATACTGACAATGCCATACCTTGTGCAAGCCTTCTGCATGATGGTGCTGCGGAAGAGACGATTGATTCGACGTTATCACACGAGGAACCTCAGAGCACATAGGATGATGGACAGGAGGCCTTACCCACGTCGGGTATATCGAGACAGGTGTTCATACCTGCACCTGAGTGATGTAGACTGTGTGAGAAGGCTGCGTTTCCGCAAAGAAGTTGTAACTGAGATCTGTGAGTTAGTAAAAGCAAACCTGCAACCTAGAAGCATCAGGAGGACTGCTTTGTCAGTTGAAGTGAAGGTTACAGCTGCACTTTCATTTTATGCATCTGGATAATGCCCGGAGGAATGACTACATAAAGTTCTCCATGACTGCCCAGGCAATGCATGAAAGGGCTGTGGGCTTCTCCAGGATTGCTGGCTTCCCAAAGGTACAGGGCTGCATTGATTGTACCCACATTGCCTTGCGAACACCTTTGGAGAATCCCAAAATGTACAGGAACAGAAAAGGCTTCCACTCCATTAATGTGCAGCTCGTGTGTGACGACATGCATCGCATCATGTCAGTTGATGCAAGATACCCCGGGAGCACCCGTGATGCGTTAATCCTACGCAATAGCGTTATATTTGCCATGTTTCAGCAGCAGCTATAAGGGCAGAGCTGGCTGCTGGGAGGCAAAGGGTACAGCCTCGCCACCTGGCTCATGACGCCCCTACACGTAACCCGGATGGAAGCTGACCGGGAATACAACATGTCGTACATTGCGACGCGCAGAATAGAGAGCACCATTGGCATCTTGAAACAGCGTTTCCGATGCCTGGACCATTCCGGAGGCTACTTGCAATACTCCCCTGAGATTGTCGGTCAGTTCACTGTTGTGTGCTGCATGCTGCAGAACTTGGCCATCATGAGGCAGCAGCAGCTGATAGTAGAAGACCCACCTGAGGTGAGAGAGGCTGATGATGAGGAGGAAGATGCAGATGACGAGGAGGAGGACGAGGAAGCCATGCAACTACCTGAACCCAGAGCACGACAGCGGAGGAGGGTGGGCCGTAGTGCCCCTTTAACGATTGCTCGAGCCTTGTGTCAGTAGCTCATCCGTGAACGCTTTGCTGCCTGAAGGCTTAGCAGCAACTATTCCTAATGGACCATGTTTACTGTTTGGACCTGTTCTGTAATGTTGCGTTGTGTTAATGGAACAAATAATGGAAATGATTCTTCTTTACAAAAAGTTGTGTTAATAATGGAACAAATAATGGAAATGATTCAGTTATACAGGTTGAACCTCCCTTATCCAGAACCCTCTGGACCTGGCCTGTTCTGGATATGGGATTTTTCTGGAGGAGGGGTGGTCACGTTAAATTGGACGGTACAGGTACTGAGCAAGGGGATATCAGAGCTTGCTGGCTTGGGGCTGGGAATGCGACAGAGAGATCATTGGGGGTGGGGGTGGTGGATTGCGGGGTCAGGCCAGCGATTACGGGAGTCGGCAGCGAGGAAGGACTTCAATTTGTTCATGTCAGTTCTGCGCATGCATCACCCGGTGGCCGGGAATGGTTCTGGACGAGGGGTGGTTCCGGATAAGGGAGGTTTAACCTGTAATTTTAAATATATTTTATTCAAAAGTTTAACACTTGTTTGTACTTAATTTTAATAAAAAATATTCTTGTATCAAGTTTTAAAGTTTTCAGTTAAAATCACTTACAAACTCTGAAGATCACTTTAAAAACTTTAAGATCACTTACAAACTTTTAAACTTGTAAATTTACATAACTTACAAAAACCTTTAATTTGAGAACAGTAACAACAATAATAACAACAACAGTAAAGAAAGGCTGCACCCATCTCTCCTCCACCTTATTCTAAGACGCCCGCTGCGTTTGGTCTTGTTGACTCCACCCCTGCCCGCAGGCAGTGGCGCAGCGTTTCTCCGGTTGGTACCAAGCTTATTCTTTCAAACATCTCGGGTAATACGCACTTGTTGATGGCGGGGAGGTGGGGGAAAGGGGCAGTAATGTGGAAGGCCCGGCTTGGGCCTCTTCAGAGGCTGGCCTGGGGATTGGAGTGGGAGTGGCAGTTGATTCTGTATTAGCTACCTGTGACATTCCCTCCCTCATGTTCACCGACAGTGTTTCAACTCCCTGCAACATTCCCTCCCTTATGTTCACTGACAGCGCATCAGCTACCTGCAACATTCCCTCCCTCATGTGCACCAACAGTGTAACAGCTGCCTGCGACATTCCCTCCCTCATGTTCCCGGACAGTATTCTCATTTCTTGTGAGAGTGTTGTTACTTCTCCCGACAGTCCCGATACCTCATCACCCACCCCACTGATGGTGTCCAGGAGTGATCGCGTAAGGTCAATGCTCTCTGCACTCATTGCCATCATCTGAACCACATCTGTTAGATCCTGCACACAAAGTTCTCACACACAAAGTTCTCACACACAACTGGCTCTTTAAAAATGGCCGAATGCAGACCAGGAGCTGTACTGGGCATGCACGCACATGGTAATCATGTCGAAAACGTCCTTTTTTTCTGCACATGTGCAGAAGTGGGAGGGCATCGTTTTTTCAGCGCAGACATTAGGCTTCACCCACCCCCCCCCCCCCCACCCCCGAAGCTAAAGGACAGGCTGCGCGGCACCAAATTCAAAAAATAAACGGGGTAACTTGCTGGTTACTTTTTGGAGTAATCGGAGCCCAAAGAAATGGGCGAAACTCTTGCAATATGCCAAAAAACGGCATTGGGGAAAATTGAGCCCTAAAGATGTGTGATGCAATGTAAACCCAGACGGATCACAGCTCTGCCTACTCTTTTACTGGATACATGGAACACTCTTTGCTTCAGTCCTACCGAGGTCCCCTACTTGAGCTCTTCCTGCATTACATTGGCAACTGTGTTGGTGCTTCATCTTACTCTCGAATTGATCTTGAGAATTTTATTATCTATTCTCCCCATCCCTTGCCTTTCATTCCTTTAAAGACACCATCCCATTGTCCTATTTCTTTCTGACTTTTTTTGCTCCTTAATTGCTTTTCCCTCAACTGAGGTTTCCCCTCAACAGTGATTGACAAGAGTCTTCGATACATCCGATGCCTCTGCTCTCGCCCCATCTCCCTCCTCTCTCAATACTAGAGCCCCCTTGTCCTCACCTATTCTACCAGCCTCCATTTGCCAGATCATCTTCCACCACCAAGCATGGCTTCCTGTTCTCTCCACATCCCTCTCAGATTTCCACGTGATATCCTTGTTCAACCCTCCACCTCACCCACTTCCAGCTACCCCTACAACCACAGAAGATACACGTTTTAACTTACTTCTTGCTACACTATTGCCCAAGGCCCCAAACACAAAGTTGCAAAAATGATCAGCCATGATCATGATGAAAGGTGGTGCAGGCTCGAAGGGCCGAATGGCATACTCCTGCACCTATTTTCTATTTTCTATGTTTCCCTTTAATCCTGCTTCACCTGAAGATTGCCCTTGGTCTTTACTCGCCATGTGCATGCTATAGGAGATTGACTTTTAATATGCTAAAGTGTTTGTGCCTAACATACAGTTCCTGTGTTGCATTTACTTTCTTTTGTTACACTTTAGACATGATACTTTTGCCATAGCATCTCATTGATTGCCTCAAAGTAAAACAGCAGCAACTTAGAACTGAAAAGGGAGGATATGTACAAATTAAAAGTGAGGAAGGTGGCTGGAAAGTCGCAAGTAAGAAAGTATTGAAATATAGAAACATAGAACATAGGTGCAGGAGTAGGCCATTCGGCCCTTCTAGCCTGCACCGCCATTCAATGAGTTCATGGCTGAACATGCAACTTCAGTACCCCATTCCTGCTTTCTTGCCATACCCCTTGATTCCCTTAGTAGTAAGGACTACATCTAACTCCTTTTTGAATATATTTAGTGAATTGGCCTCAACAACTTTCTGTGGTAGAGAATTCCACAGGTTCACCACTCTCTGGATGAAGAAGTTTCTCCTCATCTCGGTCCTAAATGGCTTACCCCTTATCCTTAGACTGTGACCCCTGGTTCTGGACTTCCCCAACATTGGGAACATTCTTCCTGCATCTAACCCGTCCAAACCCATCAGAATTTTAAACATTTCTATAAGGTCCCCTCTCATTCCTCTGAACTCCAGTGAATACAAGCCCAGTTGATTCAGTCTTTCTCGATAGGTCAGTCCCGCCATCCTGGGAATCAGTCTGGTGAACCTTCGCTGCACTCCCCCAATAACAAGAATGTCCTTCCTCAGGTTAGGAGACCAAAACTGTACACAATACTCCAGGTGTGGCCTCACTAAGGCCTTGTACAACTGTAGTAACACCTCCCTGCCCCTGTACTCAAATCCCCTCACTATGAAGGCCAACATGCCATTTGCTTTCTTAACCGCATGCTGTACTTGCATGCCAACTTTCAATGACTGATGTACCATGACACCCAGGTCTCGTTGCATCTCCCCTTTTCCTAATCTGTCACCATTCAGATAATAGTCTGTCTCTCTGTTTTTACTACCAAAGTGGACAACCTCACATTTATCCACATTATACTTCATCTGCCATGCATTTGCCCACTCACCTAACCTATCCAAGTCGCTCTGCAGCCTCATAGCATCCTCCTCGCAGCTCACACTGCCACCTAACTTAGTGTCATCCGCAAATTTGGAGATACTGCATTTAATCCCCTCGTCTAAATCATTAATGTACAGTGTAAACAGCTGAGGCCCCAGCACAGAACCTTGCGGTACCCCACCAGTCACCGCCTGCCATTCTGAAAAGTACCCATTTACTCCTACTCTTTGCTTCCTGTCTGACAACCAGTTCTCAATCCACGTCAGCACACCATCCCCAATCCCATGTGCTTTAACTTTGCACATCAATCTCCCATGTGGAACCCTGTCGAAAGCCCTCCGAAAGTCCAAATACACCACATCAAATGGTTCTCCCCTGTCCACTCTACTGGAAACACCCTCAAAAAACTCCAGAAGACCCGTCAAGCATGACTTCCCTTTCACAAATCCATGCTGACTTGGACCTATCATGTCACCTCTTTCCAAATGCGCTGCTATGACATCCTTAATAATTGATTCCATCATCTTACCCACTACCGATGTCAGGTTGACCGGTCTATAATTCCCTGTTTTCTCTCTCCCTCCTTTTTTAAAAAGTGGGGTGACATTGGCTACCCTCCACTCGATAGGAACTGATCCAGAGTCAATGGAATGTTGGAAAATGACTGTCAATGCATCCGCTATTTCCAAGGCCACCTCCTTAAGTACTCTGGGATGCAGTCCATCAGGCATTGGAGATTTATCGGCCTTCAATCCCATCAATTTCCCCAACACAATTTCCCGACTAAAAAGGATTTCCCTCAGTTCCTCCTCCTTACTAGACCCTCTGACCCTTCTTATATCCGGAATGTTGTTTGTGTCCTCCTTACTGAATACCGAACCAAAGTACTTGTTCAATTGGTCCACCATTTCTTTGTTCCCCGTTATGACTTCCCCTGATTCTGACTGCAGGGGACCCACATTTGTCTTTACTAACCTTTTTCTCTTTACATATCTATAGAAACTTTTGCAATCCGTCTTAATGTTCCCTGCAAGCTTCCTCTCGTACTCTATTTTCCCTGCCCTAATCAAACCCTTCGTCCTCCTCTGCTGAGTTCTAAATTTCTCCCAGTCTCCGGGTTCGCTGCTATTTCTGGCCAATTTGTATGCCACTTCCTTGGCTTTAATACTACCCCTGATTTCCCTTGATAGCCACGGTTGAGCCACCTTCGCTTTTTTATTTTTATGCCAGACAGGAATGTACAATTGTTGTAGTTCATCCATGCGGTCTCTAAATGTCTGCCATTGCCCATCCACAGTCAACCCCTTAAGTATCATTCGCCAATCAATCCTAGCCAATTCACGCCTCATACCTTCAAAGTTACCCTTCTTTAAGTTCTGGACCATGGTCTCTGAATTAACTGTTTCATTCTCCATCCTAATGCAGAATTCCACCATATTATGGTCACTCTTCCCCAAGGGGCCTCGCACAACGAGATTACTAATTAATCCTCTCTCATTACACAACACCCAGTCTAAGATAGCCTCTCCCCTAGTTGGTTCCTCAACATATTGATCTAAAAAACCATCCCTTATGCACTCCAGGAAATCCTCTTCCACCGTATTGCTTCCAGTTTGGTTAGCCCAATCTATGTGCATATTAAAGTCACCCATTATAACTGCTGCACCCTTATTGCATGCACCCCTAATTTCCTGTTTGATGCCCTCCCCAACATCACTACTACTATTTGGAGGTCTGTACACAACTCCCACTAATGTTTTTTGCCCTTTTGTGTTCTGCAGCTCTACCCATATAGATTCCACATCATCCAAGCTAATGTCCATTCTAACTATTGCATTAATCTCCTCTTTAACCAGCAATGCTACCCCACCTCCTTTTCCTTTTATTCTATCCTTCCTGAATGTTAATACCCCTGGATGTTGAGTTCCCAGCCCTGATCATCCTGGAGCCACGTCTCCATAATCGCAATCACATCATATTTGTTAACATCTATTTGCACAGTTAATTCATCCACCTTATTACGGATACTCCTTGCATTAAGACACAAAGCCTTCAAGCTTGTTTTTTTAACACCCTTTGTCCTTTTAGAATTTTGCTGTACAGTGGCCCTTTTTGTTTTTTGTCTTGGGTTTCTCTGCCCTCCACTTTTCCTCATCTCCTTTCTGTCTTTTGCTTTTGTCTCCTTTTTGTTTCCCTCTGTCTCCCTGCATTGGTTCCCATCCCCCTGTCATATTAGTTTAACTCCTCCCCAACAGTACAACAGAAGTCGTACAAAACAACTGATTCTGAACAACCGATCCAGAGAAGCTGTAAATATTTAAAAAATAAAAAACTTGTGAACCAATCTAATCACTCAACGCCTTTTTAAAGAAAAAAGTAACCAGCCATTTTTTTTAGTAATTAAAATTTCTATTGTCCAAAGTGAGGTTTTCAACACAATAAAAATGTTTAAAAGTTATATATTTGATCATAACATAATGAAATTTAGCAATTAAATTGTCTTTTGTGCCTTTTAGTAGTCTCATTAAAGTTTTTACTTGAAGGCCGCAGAATCTCCCCAAAACCTGGGCTTGGATTTGATATTTTTGCTCGCTTTGTGTCAGCTGAAGGACAGATCCCGAGCATGGGCAGTGTGCACAGTTTTTCAGGAAGCATCAGTGGCATTTAGTTGGCTCCAGTGTTTCTCGTAAGCATCCAGCAGTATTTATTTGGTTGTTTTTCAAAATTACTTGAAGAAAACCGGAGGGCAAATTTCAGTATCCTGTTTTAAGTGGTGCTCTTTTCAGAGAGGCTGTCTCTATTTGTGTCTGAAACAGAGATAGATTTCAAATATGGCACATTGTAATGATCACACAGCTGTTGCAGCTTTTGTTTATGTTCAGATTATAAACTTTATATCATTTTTCTCAGCTGAACAGTCAAATTATATCTGTAGAAAAGAATTTAGATGTTTTTTTAAATGACTTCAACACAAACAGGACTATTAATTTGAGTAGGTTTTCAACTAAAAGCTACATATTTTTCTGGCTGCTGGCTTCAGGGCTTCTGGCTGCTGTTCTTGAAGTGTGGAAATACTGTACAAACATCCAGTATGTTTGAACCTCAGGCTATCCCTAGAATCCCTGTAGACCGTCTGGTCCGAGGAATGTTCCAGCCACCAGGTTTCTTCAGGTGCACTTCTCCTTGTGCACACAGTGGTCAGATGAAAGGGAAAATGAAGCTGCGAATGTCCCCTTCCTGCCACATTTACATTTTTACACTGGGTCCTCACCTACTCCATGTACAAACGCAGTGACGCTATTTTGGGGGGGGGGGGGGGCGGGGGGGCAGGAAATGCTAGAAAATAATATAAGAAATAGGAACAGGATTAGGCCATACGGCCCCTCGAGCCTGCTCCGCCATTTAATACGATCATGGCTGATCCGATCATGGACTCAGGTCCATTTCCCTGCCCGTTCCCCATAACCCCTTATTCTCTTATCGGTTAAGAAACTATCTCTGTCTTAAATTTATTCAATGACCCAGCCTCCACAGCTCTCTGAGGCAGCGAATTCCACAAATTTACAACCCTCTGCGAGAAGAAATTCCTCCTCATCTCAGTTTTAAATGGGTGGCCCCTTATCCTAAAATTATGCCCTCTAGTTCTAGTCTCCCCTATCAGTGGAAACATCCTCTCTGCATCCACCTTGTCAAACCCCCTCATAATCTGATAAGTTTCGATAAGATCACCTCTCATTCTTCTGAATTCCAATGAGTAGAGGCCCAACCTACTCAACCTTTCCTCATAAGTCATTGGACAAATATTGGACAGTACACAGACCTACAATTACGGCATGGGATACTGGCGTGTTAATGCTTAACGGGCCTGTCTGAAGTTCCCCTCTGCACTGTTTTAATGGAAGCATTACTTCATATTCTGAGTGGGTTAATGCCTCTGTGAAAATGGCAGAGAGAAGAATTTCAGACAAACACATTAATCATTGGTACCCTTGTATCATACAACATAATCTCGGAATCAAGCATTTTTGAATTTTTAAAAACCTGACAATGATCTGGGAACCAGCGATAACTCAAATTAATTTTGAAATATTAGAACTGGTTGTGTTAAAATTTCTCATACTTACGTTACTGAAAATAAGACATTTGAAAATGTTGTTTTCGTTTGCAGATATTAAACCTTTAAATTAATATGTCTCTTGGGGCTTCAATAGAGCATGCAAAAAAATCTTTGCAATAAGTTGATATTCTATTCACTCGTTTTATTTGCAATGAAATAAAATTGAATAACTTTCATTAACGAGTGCCAAATTATCTGTTCTCATGCTCCAGATGGTAGAAGAGAGTGAAGAAAGACTAACAGAAGAACAGATTGAGGAGCTTCTACAGACCATCAATAGCATCTTGCCAGGAGACCCTGATGGACAAGCTGCAACTCAGCAGCAGAAAGAGATGGAGATGGTTGCTGAGGGCAATGGAAACCAAAAGGCAGAATCAAGTAGATAGACATTATTTCCATTCAGTAAAATATTCTGATGATTGATTTTGTATTTAAACCCAACTGACTGTACTTGGAGACAAGCCTGCAGCAATAGTATTTCAAATATTGTCCAGATGTTTTCAATTATGTTCCATTCTGTACATTGTGAGACATCAGCTATGATTGGCCAGCGTTTGTCTTAATTAAATTGATCAGTTTTAAGTTTTTCTAATTCACATGGCCATAATACTGCAACCTCTACAGCCGTGAATTTGGTAGAAGCTGAGCAATTGTGTACCTTGCATGTTTAGTTTATAATTGTTAGTTTACGGAGGAACATCTTCCAGACCGTTGTACAAAAGGATGTTTGTGCAGAATTGGAGAGGAAATGTTTATGCATTTTGTAAACAGAAATAGAAGACTGTGTCTGTTAATAAACTGAAACAATGCATCTGTAGTACCATGTAATTATTGTAGTATTATGTCCCTGAAAGTATTTTGCCTAAAAGTGGAGTTTTAAATCATTTTGGGAAAGTAATAAAATAAATGTTCAAATGTTTCGGAAAACAAATGTTAAAAAATAAATGAAAATTGGTTTGGAGGTAACAGTAGCAACTATGGAATGATAATTATGAAATAAACGTTATTTTTGCATGAGCAACTTGATGTTTGTATACAACTTTCCCAGTGGCTGATAGCAGGGAGATTCCCCTGTAGTTGCTGCAGTCGGACTTGTCCCCTTTTTAAAAAATGGTCACAATCACTGCATCTCTGAGAACAGGGAGGCCCTGCTGCAACTGTATAGGGTATTGGTGAGGCCACACCTGGAGTACTGCGTGCAGTTTTGGTCACCTTATTTAAGGAAGGATATACTAACTTTGGAGGGAGTACAGAGACGATTCACGAGGCTGATTCCGTAGATTGAGTAGGCTAGGTCTTTACTCGTTGGAGTTCAGAAGGATGAGGGGTGATCTTATAGAAACATTTTAAATAATGAAAGGGATAGACAAGATAGAGGCAGAGAGGTTGTTTCCACTGGTCGGGGAGACTAGAATTAGGGGGCACAGCCTCAAAATACGGGGGAGCCAATATAAAACCGAGTTGAGAAGGAATTTCTTCTCCCAGAGGGTTGTGAATCTGTGGAATTCTCTGCCTAAGGAAGCAGTTGAGGCTAGCTCATTGAATGTATTCAAGTCACGGATAGATAGATTTTTAACTATTAAGGGTTACGGGGAGCGGGCGGGTAAGTGGAGCTGAGTCCACGGCCAGATCAGCCATGATCTTGTTGAATGGCGGAGCAGGCTCGAGGGGCTAGATGGCCTACTCCTGTTCCTAATTCTTTTGTTCTTATGTTCTCCCGGCATGCTCTCCTCCCTCCAGATGAGAGAGATGAGGTCATGTATCCGCGCCAACAGTGCCTCTCCGCCATACTTTAGTGCCTCAGCAGGGATTCCATCCGCACCCGTAGCCTTGTTATTCTTGAGCTGTTTTATGGCTTTGCCTGCCTCATGCAATGTTAGAGTTTCACTGAGTTGGTGGCAGGTCGCATGCTGTGGGCTGGAGTCGAGAACACTCGAGTCAAAGGCAGAGTCTCGATTGAGGAGATCTTCAAATGCTCCTTCCATCAGGTCCTGATAGTCTCAGTCTCCTTAATGAGTGTTTCCCCGTTCTTGGCCAGGAGTGGGGTGGGGCCTTGGGAGCTTGGACCATAGGTGGCCTTGACTGCAATGAAGAATCCTCGCATATCGTGGCTGTCGGCCAGTTGTTGTATCTCCTGTGCTTTCTCCATCCACCACCTGTTCTTTAGGTCCAGGGTTTTTTGTTGGACCTGAGCCTTGAGCCATCTGTAATGTTGCTTTGCTGCTCCCGTGTTGGGTTATTGCTTGAGACTCAGATACCCGCCCTCCTATATGGATCAGAGGCATGGACGATGTATAGAAGGCACCTCAAGTCGTTGGAGATATATCACCAACAATGTCTCCGCAAGATCCTGCAAATCCCCTGGGAGGACAGGCGCACCAACATCAGTATCCTCATCCAGGCTAACATTCCCAATATTGAAGCACTGACCACACTCGATCAGCTTCGCTGGGCAGGCCACATAGTTCGCATGCCAGATTCGAGACACCCTAAGCAAATACTTTATGCGGAGCTCCTTCATGGCAAATGAGCCAAAGGTGGGCAGCGGAAACGTTACAAGGACACCCTCAAAGCCTCCCTGGTAAAGTGCGACATCACCACTGACACCTGGGAGACCCTGGCCGAAGACCGCCCGAGGTGGAGAAAGTGCATCCGGGAGGGCGTTGAGCTCTTCAAGTCTCAACGCCGAGAGCGTGAAGAGGTCAAACGCAGGCAGCAGAAGGAGCGCACGGCAAACCAGCCCCACCCATCCCTTCCCTCGACAAATGTCTGTCCCATCCGTAACAGGGTCTGTGGCTCTCGTATTGGACTGTTCAGCCACCAAAGAACTCACTTTGGGAGTGGAAGCCAATCATCCTCGATTCCGAGAGATTCTCTATGATGATGATGATGTATGCAAATAGTGTAAGATTTGTTGACAACCTGTTGTATTCCACCAAAATCTCTGTGTTCAAAGAAGGGAAATGGTCAGAAGTGGTGGTGTGTACCAGGTCATTTGGATTGCCATCTTCAACATTCAACCATGTTGAGTTGAAAAACTGGCTAGAAACTTGAGAGGTTTCATACCGAACCACATGGGATCTAAAGAATGCTTTGAATTCTCTCAGTGGTGCTTGTGACAAATACCTTTCACATTTCTTTAAGTGTGGAAGGAGTATAAGGGTTAACTGAACTAAGCATTCCTATTTGCATTAAGCTGTTGGATGTTGCCATTCAGGGGGAAGCAATTCAAAATCTTCCATGATGGGGAGTGAGAGATGCAGAAGATAGCCTCTATACAGTTGTGTGCTTCTTACTAGTGCATTTTGTGCATCTATTCATTATGTCTGCAGAAATGTGTTGATGTATAAACTGCAAGATAAATTGGAGCAAATCTGAACCAATATATGGAAACTAAACGAACTGCGGGTCCATTTTTTCTAATTCCTCATTGATATGGATGGCAGGTGCTTTAGTCTTCTACCATGTAATCAAAATCGGTCACACTCTACTCCATGGTCAATGTCACGCTTAATTCACATGTAATTAGGATTAGGGGGATGATCTGGTATTATGGCAGCAGATTTCACTTTCTCTTAATTTTCAAACTATTTTACCCACAGAATAATTCCATTAGGAATATGGTTCAGAATGTTTCGACATTCAAGTAAGTTTCTTAAATTGATTGGGAGAATATTGTTAGAGGGTTTATGTGCCAAGCATCATCCATCCAAAGATAACTAACTCATAATTGGGGATTCCCAACGTACTCTGCTTTTGAAGACTTACATTCTTCTAAATGTAACTTTGTAAATGTATTCAACCTGACCATATGGTGGGGAAAGTAGTGCAAGAACATGGGTTGGGAAGTTGCCTTGTATGATACCGAAAAGCATTAATTTTAGCATTATCACTATATGGAGCCCAACTCCCTCGCCCCTCCCAAAACAAGGCAGCTGGAATTTAAATAAAGGGTAAAGGATGATGGAAGTGTGCGTTGCTTAACTAGGGTACAGTTGGAGAAGGCGGGGTGCCTCAAATTCTCCAAAGCAGTCTAAATATTTCCAGTGAGCTCTGCACATTTTTAAGCTGCAGGAGATTCACTGTTTTTGTTTAAGCTGCCAAATGAAGAGTGGCCATCAGGATGTGTTTTTTTCAAGTCAAGAAACTCCGTTGATTAAAAACAGCCAGAACCAACAATATCCAAGGTCAACAAGAACAGATGGATCATAATACCCAGAGAACATATGGGGATGCATATGGCAGCATTGTGTTCAAGCACTCGCTCAGCAGAACCCAGTGATCTTGAGAGATTTCCACAGCATCTGAACCAGGATTAGATCACCTCTAACACAATGCAAACAATTCCTGAAGGCATAATACCCCAAGCAAATACATATAGATTCAATGAAGGATTTTGGACAGATAAAATGTCCTACTCAACATGCCAACCTATAATTTTTGTTTCAAATACTGAGCAACCTGTTGTGCTTTACCACTATTTTCTGCCTTCCTGAGTTAAAATGCATAAATATCACCAATGTATTTTAAGCAGATTAATGACTTCTTTAAAATAGAAGATGAGGAAAGTCATGAGTGATTTCCATAAATATTACCTACAGTAATATCTAGTCTCATCAAAACAATGTTGGGCCGGAATTTCCTGGCACAGTAATGTGCTGGCGTGTTTTATGTGCCGCCTTTATTAATGCAAAAATGGTCCAGTAATTTGTGGTGAGGATGAGATACCCCGTCCGTTGCGAATCGCTAAAATGTGCGTCGCTCCGCTGTTAGTCTCGCAAAATTGGCAGCTCGATATCAACCTCCCCGTGAGTTTCAAGAAATTGCTGCATTTGCACAGTAAATAAAAGTAAACTCGCCACAGCGAGTTAGGGCTGGTACTTATTAGTGTAAGTACCCTTTTGATGTTGAGATTCATGTTCCTGCAATGCCACTCTGGCCAAGAAAGGGAACAATTGAGACTGGAGTCTCATTCCTGCAGGTAGTAAATTTCTGTCTCATTTTTTTCTCCGAATCCAATCTTTCTTTCCTTCTTGTTATTTCTCTTTCTGTACCTGATTTGACTCTATTCACCCTCCTTCTCAGTCGTTCCTCTGTTCTTCTCAATCCTTCAATCTCATTGGTTAAAGAGATAGACTGTTGGTCCCATTATTCACCAAGGTCTCAAATGTCACGTTGCCCTTTCTGCACCGTTATCAACTCGCACTTCCAGCAATTTGTGGGGCAACATTTTTTCAAGCTGAAGGATGAGGGAAAATGTCTAACTGATGGGGTACGCTATAAATTCAGGGTTCAAAGTTCTGTGAAAATATAACCTGTGCTCCTTCTCCTGGATTATCTTGAATTTCAAAATGAGCAATGCCTACCACTATTGGTATTTGTACAGATTAAGGTTAACCCTATGTTTTAAGTCTTGCAGATATTGGATGAGTTAGTGTAACATAATTTTTTTATGGAGTATAGCTATATTAAGTGCCAGATACAGACCTTAAGTCCACCCTGAGACCAAGATGGGGCAATTAAGAAAATTAGCTGGAAATTTATATTTCACATTGGAAAGTCTATAATGACACCCAGTTAAGGCCATTAACGTAGAAAACAAAGGCTGCTACCCATGTTGGAACGTGGATGAAAATCAAACTAAGAAGAACTGAAGAGGAATCTGGTTCTTACGCCTTCTCCCTCTCGAATAATTTCAGTAAACCTCAGGGCTTTTGGTGACAATGTAAAGAAAATAGATTGCAGTCTAGGCTTTCCAATGAATATGGTGTAGTGCATGCCCAGCTTCTGTAGTACTGTACTTTTCAAGTTGTTTAGAATCTGTCTGCTACTGCTGACAAGTTCTGAAAATAATTTGTGTGCTTTTAATAAACCTCAATATTTTTTCGTTATGTGTATTCTCTGCTTTAAGAATAATCAGTACATAAAGGCAGTCGGAGCCCGAAAGTGAAATAAGAGCACAATAAGCATAGTCTTTTCCAAGCCAGACAACTCCTCCAGGGCCATAAGCTTACGTAACCAGGAATACATTTTAAAAAATGACCCTGAGCATTTTCAGGCAAACCTGCCAGACCGAGATTTTCGCTTTCTGTTTTCTGTAATGTCTGCTTTCCTAAAGAGTCTCAATCATTCTCCAGTGCTCAGAAAATGTGTTTACATTAGCCATATGCATAGAAGAAAGAAAGTTCAGCACTCTGCCTTCTAGACTTGGGTATCCGTCAGGGTAAGTTTGATTAATTTTGTTCACAGAGCTATCTGATCAAGCTTGCTAATGTGTTTCGCAAATAAATTACTCATGTTTTTTTTAAGCACAATGATAATATTTGACTTTCGAGCAAAGGCAGTGGTGGGAACTGAAGCAGCAGCATAATCCTGTGCTGAGCAATATGGCACTGACTTCTGGGTTATATTAAGTACACAAAATAGCATTTTAATGCTTTAGGAGTTAGGTGCAGTGAATAAAATCACTGCTGCGGTCAAACATGGTTAAAATAAGGAATGATAATTAGTTATCACAGAGAACCTTCACGTGATTCTAAATATACGTATTAGAATTTTTTCTTAAATTAGCTGTATCTCTTTAAAGAGGAAAATAACAGTTCTCAGTTTTCTTTGCTCCTTGATCACATAATATATGTTCTGGCAGCTGTCAAAATAACCCAAAGCATATATAAATGCTAACGGAATTCTACTTGTATCCAAATCCTTTAAACCTTTTGATCAGAGTACTTTTTATTTGTTTTAAATGTTGTACTTTTACAATTAAACTTGATGCCTCAAGCAGTAAATGCATCACATGGTATAGTAGTGAGCTATACATAGCAGCAAATTCTTTGGTTTGATCTTGTCGCCATTACTGAGACGTGGTTGCAGGGTGACCAAGGTTGGGAACTAAATATTCCAGCGTAAGTGATTTTTAGAAAAGATCGGCAAAATGGAAAAGGAGGTGAGTAGCCCTGATAATAGATGATGAGATAAAGGCAGGAGGGTAAAATGATCTTAGCCCAGAAAATCAGGAAGTAGAATCAGTATTGTCATGTATTTAACTGTCATTGTAACACATGTATAAACTGATCTAAGTTGTACACTGTGAGAACATTGACCACTAGGTGGTAAACTTGTGGGAGACACTCCTAACCTGATCTTTCAGGTATAAAAGGGGAAGCTCCACCCACCTTCATCACTTCAGTGCTAGCTAATAAAGGTTACTGGTCACAGAGTGACCTTCTCTCAAGTATGGGCCTTGTGTGCATTTATACTGTACAGTAAGGACGTATCAAGTATGGGTGGAGATAAGCAATAACAAAGTGCAGAAAACATATAGGAATAGTTTAAGGTCCCCTAATAGTAATCATAGTGTTGAACAGAGTATAAATCAAGGTATTAGAGATGTATGTATCAAGGATAATGCAATAATCCTGGGGACTTTAATCTTCATAAAGTCTGGGCAAACCAAATTGGCAAAAATAGCTTGGAGGACAAGTTCATGGAATGCATATGGGACAGTTTCTAGAACAATATGTTGAGGAACCAACGCAGGAATAGGCTATTTTAGATCCAGTATTATGAAATGAGACAGGATTAATTAGTAATCTTATAGCAAGGGATCTTTTGTGAAGTGTTATCATAATATGATAGAATTTCATATTCAGCTTGCAAATGATGTGGTTAAGCCCAATTATGGCAGCATGAGGGGAAAGTTGGCTGGGATTGGGAAATTAGATTAAAATATATGATGATAGATAAGCAATGGCAAACATTTAAAGAAATAATTCATAATTCTCAATGAATTATACATTCCTTGAGGAATAAAAACTCCAATGGAAAAGTGGTACATCCATGGCTAATTCGTGACATTAAGGATAGTATTAGATTAAAAGAAAAGGTTAGGATAATGTTAGATTAAAAGAAGAGGCTTATTGTGTTGCCAAGAAGAATAGTAAGCCTCAGGATTGGGAGAGTTTTAAAAATCAGCAAATGATGACCAAGAAATTGAAAAAGAGGAAGAAAATAGAATAGGAGAGTAAACTAACAAGAAATATTAAAACAGATTGTAGGAGCTTTTACAAGTATGTAAAAAGAAAGAGATTAGCAATAATAAATAGTAAAGGGGGAAAAGTCACTGGTGGGTGTAGTCTACAGGCCCCCTAACAGTAGCTACACTGTTGGACAGAGTATAAATCAAGAAATAATGGAGGCTTGAAAAAAATGAACGGCAATAATCATGGCCGATTTTAACCTTCATATTGACCTGGACAAAGCAAATTGGCCAAGGTAGCCTTGAAGAAGAGTTCATAGAGTGTATCTGGGATAGTTTCCTTGAACAGTATGTTGCGGAACCAACCAGGGAGCTGGCTATCTTAGATCCGGTACTGTGTGATGAGACAGCATTAATAAACGATCTCCTAATAAAGGATCCTCTAGGAATGAGTGACCATAGCATGGTTGAATTTAAAATTCAGTTGGAGGGTGGAGAAAGTCGGATCTCAAACCAGTGTTCTAAGCTTAAACAAAAGAGACTACAAAGGTATGAAGGCAGAGTTGGCTAAGGTGGACTGGGAAAATATATTAAAGTGTGGGATGGCTGATGAGCAGTGGTAGACATTTAAGGAGATATTTCATAACTCTCAACAAAAATATATTCCAATGAGAAGGAAAGACTATAAGAGAAGGGATAACCATCCGTGGCTAACTAAGGAAATAAGTGATGGTATCAAATTGAAAATAATGGCATACAAAGTGGCCAAGACTAGTGGGAGGCCAGAGGATTGGGAAACTTTTAAAAGCCAGTAAAGAACGACTAAAAAAATAATAAAGAGAGAGAAGATAGATTATAAAAGCAAACTAGCACAAAATATAAAAACAGATAGTAAAAGTTTCTATAGGTAGATAAAAAGGAAAAGAGTGGCTAAAGTAAATGTTGGTCCCTTAGAGGATGAGACTGGAGAATTAATATTGGGGAACAGGGAAATGGCAGAGACTTTCAACAAATACTTTGTATCGGTCTTCACAGTAGAAGACACTAAAAACATCCCAATAGTGGATAATTAAGGGGCTATAGGGAGGGAGAAAATTAAAACAATCACTATCACTGAAGAAGAAGTACTCGGTAAAATAATGGGACTAAAGGCGGACAAGTCCCCGGACCTGATGGCTTGCATCCTAGAATCTTAAAATTAGTGGCTACAGAGATAGTGGATGGATTGGTTGTAATCTACCAAAATTCCCTGGATTCTGGGGAGATCCCAGCAGATTGGAAAACCGCAAATGCACACCCCTATTTAAAAAAGGAGGCAGACAGAAAGCAGGAAACTATAGACCAGTTAGCCTAACATCTGTCGTTGGGAAAATGCTAGAGTCCATTATTCAGGAAGCAGTAGCAGGACATTCGGAAAAGCATGATTCAATCAAGCAGAGTCAACATGGTTTTATGAAAGGGAAATCATGTTTGACAAATTTGCTGGAGTTCTTTGAGGGTGGATAAGGAGGAACCAGTGGATATGGTGTATTTGGATTTCCAGAAGGCATTCGTTTAAGATGCCACATAAAAGGTTGCTGCACAAGATAAAAGTTCACGGGGTTAGGGGTAATATATTAGCTTGGCTAGAGGATTGGCTAACTAACAGAAAATAGAGAGTCGGGATAAATGGGTCATTTTCCGATTGGCAAACAGTAACTAGTGGAGTGCTGCAGGGATTGGTGCTGGGGCCTCAACTATCTACAATCTATATTAATGATTTGGATGAAGGGACCGAATGTAATGTAGCCAAGTTTACTGATGATACAAAGATGGGTGGGAAAGCAAATTGTGAGGAGAACACAAGAAATCTTCAAAGGGATATATAGACAGGCTAAGTGAGTGGGCAAATGTTTGGCAGATGGAGTATAATGTGGGAAAATGTGAGGTTATCCACTTTGGCAGAAAAAAGAGAAAAGCAAATTATAATTTAGATGGAGAAAAATTGTGAAGTGCTGCAGTATAGAGGGACCTGGGGTCCTTGTACATGAAACATAAAAAGTTAGTATGCAGGTACAGCAAGTACTCAGGAAGGCAAATGGAATGTTGGCCTTTATTGCAAGGGGGATGGAGTATAAAAGCAGAGAAGTCCTGCTACAACTGTACAGAGTATTGGTGAGGCCACACCTAGAGTACTGTGTACAGTTTTGGTCTCCATTTTTAAGGAAGGATATACTTGCATTGAAGGCTGTTCAGAGAAGGTTCACTAGGTTGATTCCAGAGATGAGGGGGTTGACTTATGAAGATAGGTTGAGTAGGTTGGGCCTATACTCATTGGAGTTCAGAAGAATGAGTGGTGATCTTATCGAAACATAAGATATAAAGGTTTGAGGGGGCTCGACAAGGTGGATGTAGGGAGGATATTTCCACTCACAGGGGAAACTAAAACTCGGGGACATAATCTCGGAATAAGGCGCCGCCCATTTAAAACTGAGATGAGGAGGAATTTCTTCTCTGAGGGTTGTAAATCTGTGGAATTCTCTGCCCCAGAGAGCTGTGGAGGCTGGGTCATTGAATATAGTTAAGATGGAGGTAGAATGATTTTTGAGCGATAAGGGAGTAAAGGGTTATGGGGAGCGGGCAGGAAAGTGGAGCTGAGTCCATGATCAGATCAGCCATGATTTATTAAATGGCAGAGCAGGCTCGAGGGGCCCAATGGGCTACTCCTTCTCCTATTTCTTATGTTCTCTTGTGTTCTTATGTAAATGTGGGTCCCTTCGAGGCAGAGACAGGTTAAATTATAATGGGAAATAAGGAAATGGCAGCGATGTTAACCAAATATCTTGTGTCTGTCTTCACAGTAGAAGACACAAAGGACATACTGGAAATTGTGGGGAACCAGGGTTCTAATGAGAGTGAGTAACTTAAAGTAATTAATATTAGTAAAGAAAAAGTACAGGAGAAATTAATGGGATTGAAAGCAAACAAATCCCCTGGCTCTGATGGCCTACACCCTAGGGTTTTCGAAGAGGTTGCCACAGAGTTAGTGGATGCATTGGTTTGATCTTCCGGGATTCCCTAGATTCTAGAACGGTCCCCATGGATTAGAAGCTAGCAAATATAACCACGCTGTTCAAGAAATGAGGGAGAGAGAAAACAGGTAGCTGAGTGTAACGTATCCAAGTTTGCTGACAATACAAAGGTGGGAAAGTAAGCTGTGTGGAGGCCAGTTAGCCTGACATCAGTAGCAGGGAAAATGCTAGAATCTATTATTAAGGACGTTGTAACAAGGCACTTGGAAAATCATAATATGATTAGGCAGAGTCAACACGTTTTTATGAAAGGGAAATTGTGTTTGACAAATCTATTCGAGTTTTTTGAGGGTGTAACTAGCAGGATAGATAAGGGGGAACCAGTGGATGTAATATATTTGGATTTTCAGAAGGCATTCAAAAAGATGCCACTTAAGAGGTTGTTACACAAGGTTAGGGCTCATGGGATTGGGGGTAATATATTAAGGATTGAGGATTGGTTAACGGATAGAAAAAAAGAGAGCAGGAATAAATAAGTCATTTTGAGAATAACTAGTGGAGTAATAGAGGGCTGTGGATAATCAGTCAATGTGTATATTCAAGACTGCGATCGATAGACTTTTGGGCACTAAGGGAATCAAGGAATATGGGGATAGGGTGGAAAAGAGGAGTTGATGTAGAAGTTCAGCCATGATCTTATTGAATGAAGAAGGAGCAGGCGCGAGAGGCCGTAGCCTACCCCTGCTCGTATTTCTTGTGTTCGTATGTTTGATCATTAATCTGAGCTGTAATAGCTGATTGGCTTTGGCTTTCCTTGACAACGTAGGAAACAAGAAAATAAAATCAGATAAAGTCCCTGCTTGTGGTTATAATCTAGTAATCACTGTTGGTTTTACACGTATAAACATCAGGTGAAGATAGGAATGAGCTTTACTATAATACCCTCAGGGCCAAATGCCTCACCAGCAAGAACCCTATTCAGGCTCACAAGAACAGCAACTTGGGCCAGATACCAGAGCACAGCCTGTATTTATTAAGCCAGACCTTGGAATCAGGGATTGCCATCACTGGTCAAGGATAAAGAAAGAATTTGCAATTACACAGCACCTTTCACAACCCCAGGACATCCCAAAGTCCTCCACAGCCAATAAGTACTTTTGTAGTGTAGACACTATTGTAATGGAGGAAATAAAGGGCAAAATTATATTTTTACAATTATTATGTAGCAGAACTGCAATTTGTGCCATTCCCTTTTGGAAGCACTGCTGTGTTTGTTTCGGTAACACGTAGCTGGTTTGTCAGAGATGCTTCCCCACCTGTCCCCCCCCGCCCTCCCCCAATACCTTTGCAATCCTGCTTATTTAGATAAATAATTGATGAATTATTTTAGGTCTGTTTGTTTTGATAATATTTTGTTTGGCCTTGAAAATTTATAGTCTGAGAGAAATGCTGCTGTACAAAAGTAAATGTATTACTTAGGCTGTAGGAAACTACCAAAAGCAGCTAATGACTTGTTCATTAACTCTTTAAAAAGTGCTGTATAATAACGAAAGACTTGCATTTATATCACATCTTTCATGACCTCAGGATGTCTGAAAGCGCTTTACAGCCAATGAAGTATTTTGAAGTGTAGTCTCGTCACTGTTTTAGTGATGTTGATTGAGGGATAAATATTGGCCAGGACACCGGGGATAACTTCTCTGCTTGTCTTCAAAATAGTGTCATTGGATCTTTTACGTCCACCTGAGAGAGCAGACGGCACTTTGGTTTAATGTCTCACCCGAAAGACAGCACCGCCAACAATGCAACACTCCCTCAATACTGCAATGGAGTGGCAGCCTAGATTTTTGTGCTCAGATTTAATACAGGTAGTCCCTACAGACTGTTCAACTGTTCGCCGCTGACTCCATATTGGTAATGGTTATGACTTTTATTCAGGCATAAGCAAGAATCCATACATTATAGTATTTAAGCAGTAGTTTATAAGGTATAACTGAAAATTGTATTACCCCTTATGTCTTGGGTAGAAGCTGTGACTTCACTTCACATACCTTCTGCACCCGGCCGTCGCACCCTCAGCTCAATCCTCTACACTGAAAGAGGCACAAGTCCTCTAGATTATACCCCAAAAAACTGAACTGCTCAAAATTCATTGGCTAACGGATAGCAGAGAGTAGGGATAAATGGGCAATTTTTCGGTTGGCAGGCTGTAACTAGTGGGGTACCGCAAGGATCAGTGTTTAGGCCTCAGCTATTTATAATCTTTATTAATGACTTAGATGAAAGGACTGAGTGTAATGTATCCAAATTTGCTGATGATACAAAGCTACAAGGGAAAGTAAGCTGTGAGGATGACGCAAAGAGCTTGCAAAGGTATATATACAGGTTAAGTGAGTGGGCAAGAAGGTGGAAGATGGAGTATAATGTGGGGAAATGAGAGGTTATTCACTTTGGTAGGAAGCATAGAAAACCAGAATATTTTTTAAATGGTGAGAAACTGTTAAATGTTAATGCTCAATGAGATTTAGATGTCCTCATACAGGAAACGCAGAGAGTTAACATGCAGGTACAGCAACCAATTAGGAAGGCAAATGGTATGTTGGCCTTTATTGCAAGGGGGTTAGAGTACAAGTGTAAGGTTACAATTGTACAGGGCTTTGGTGAGACCACATGTTTTGGTCCCCTTATTCGAGGAAGGATACACTGCCTAAGAGGCAGTTCAACAAAGGTTCACTAGATTGATTACTGAGGAGAGATTGGGCCTATACTCTCTGGAGTTTAGAAGAATGAGAGGTAATGTCATTGAAACCTAGAAGATTCTGAGGGAGTTTGCAGGTGACTGCTGAAAGGTTGTTTACCCTGACTGGAGAATCTAGAACTGGGAGGGCATAGTCTCGGGATAATGGGACGGCCATGTAAGACTGAGATGAGGAATTTCTTCACTCAGAGGTGAATCTTTGTAATTCTCTACCCAAAAGGGCTATGGATGCTGAATCGTTCATATATTCAAGGCAGAGATAGATAGATTTTTGGACTCTAGGGAAATCAAGGGATATCGAGATCAGGCAGAAAAGTGTTGAGGTCATAGATCAGCCATGATCTTACTGAATGGCAAAGAAGGCTCATGGAGCCTTAGGGCCTACTCCTGCTCCTAATTCTTATGTTCTTCTTTCCTAATGCATGTTCTCATTGACCAATGCAATTATTATTCATTACCTAATGCAATCTCATTGGCCAATGCAATGGATATTGATTATCTAGTTCATGTTTTCATTGCAACACGATATAATAAAAAATTCCAATCCAAATATAACAATTCTTGGGAAACTAATCACATGTTTACCACACCCTTTCATGGGTGCAGGAGTTCCGATCGATGTTTCTTTTATATGCAGGCACCGCGAGGTCCAAATCCCAGGCCTCTGCACCTCAAGAAGGACGCGAGCTGGACTAAGCCAGCAGGTTCCTGCTGCTCCACTGGCACCAGCACTTGGTCCTGTTCACTGGCGCTCAGTGATTCAGCCAGTGTCTCCCTCCTCAGACTGACTATCTAAATCTGGGGGTACTGCATCTGAACCTCTCCACGTGCGGTTTTGATGTTTATATTTACACTGCCGTTGAGTGTGACATTTACAGATCGTCATGGCAACAGTGGCCTGGATTGTGTCGGCATTCAGAGGATGGGTTCGGAGGTGGATTCGCTGTCAGTCTAAAAGATTGACAGCAGGGCGAGATTCCACTCTGAACCCACCTCCATGTCAGTTTCCCAAGTGTCGGGTCTGCCTGCGCATTACATATGTGAGACTAAGTGGCAGGTGAACAAATTGAAATAGTTAACAGGGTGTTAAGGGTACTTAAATAGCATTTTACCATGTACCATTTTTCCAGCTTTTTGATGAGTTTCACGGCGCTCAGGAATCACATCAGATAAGTAGGTTGGGTTTTCAATGACTCTCCATTCCTCTGAATAGGTAACAGCTGCAAAGGTGGTGTAAAAGCTACCATTTCACAGCTGTTCACTTTCCAATGATAGAAGCTGGAGCTTTCAGGATTTGGAACACACTTTTGAGCTTTATGAAGGTTCAAAGTGGTTGGAGTAAACTTTCTATCCACTGTCACCTCCTTGGAGCAACCTCTCTCACCACTGACGGATCATTTCTGTCATTTCAACTTCAGCTGCCATCTATTCCAGCAGCATCGGTGCCCTTGAAAAAACTCACCTTGGTCCTCAGAAACACACCACGTACAGCCCCAACACCAATATCATCAGGCACACCAGCAGCACCAACAACAACACCAACCTTCTCCACAATCACATGGTGCTGCACAGGACACAGCATCAGCACCTGACCACATTGCTGCCTGGGATGCCAAGGATGGCCTCGCCATCGCCAGATTTACTTCAGTTGACGCTGTACACCCTGGCTGCCACATGATGCGCCACCCCAGGTTGGCACCACCCCTCACCAGCACCATAAAGCATTCCTGCAATGCCCAAACCATTCCGTTCACACTCATCACCATTGCGGGGGTGCCCTTATGTCTCACCATCCACTCTAACTCAACAAGTCACTTCCAAAGGTGCACACAAATCTGTCCAAGAAGACAAAGAGTTGAAAATAAAACTGTCAATGTTTGACAACACATTAGCAGAAACTCTACATGCACATTGGCTAAAAGACCCAAGCGCCTATCCTTGTATGTTGTTAATTGGTATGATTGGACAAAGATGAGGATGAATGTGAGGGGTGGCTAGTGAGATGGGGATGTGATAATTTAAATAGAGAGAGAGGGATGGGTGGGGATGCAAGGTAAGTTGGTGTGAGTAAGGATGCGCAGGAGTAGAATAGGGAAGGCACAGTGATGGGGATGTGATGAGTGGCACGCAAGATAAGGTTGAGTGTGGCTTTGCAGTAATGTTTCGTGATCCACTGAGATCATTGAAAAGTTTGTGCCACTACAGCTAGGTCCTCCTGACAACATCCCCGCTTGGGACCCCTATACAACGTGCAATCAGGCTGTGTTAGTGTCCTGGGGAGGTCTCTTCTGCCTATTGGAAGGGAAGAGAACCTCCCTGCATGCTGTGACTCCCTCCATAATCATATGGAGGGAGTCATAGGAGAGCCTGGGTGCAGCTGTGCACCTTTGTGAAGTGTTTGTCAATGTTTGCAGCACCTCAATGCTGCAAAACACTGACAGCACAACTGTCAAAATGAATGTGGGCATAGTCCCTTTAAGGAAACTAGCTGATGACATGTCATAAAATGATGTCATCTGACCGGCTTCCTTTTAATTGGCTCGGAACCTTGTGGGACGGGCTTAACCGGCCCAATCAGGGTAAAATCACAGAGCACGGGAGCGGGGTTGCATTCTGCCACCTACCACTCCCGCACTTAGTCTGCCTCAGTAGGCATATTCCCGGCCAATGTGTCTGTGGTACCAAGTACATTCTCACGCAATTCACCAACCTTATCCAAATGGCATCACTTGCTGTACCTCAAAAACCTTTAGACTACGAAATGCACTCTGTTCTCAAAAATACACAGATAGTACATCTGGCTAGCACTGGCTTGTGTCATAAGACTAAGGTCAAGGAGACAGTAAAACGTTGAAAGAGAATGTAGGATAAGAGTAAGTTTCTTATTAAAGAGGTTTGTGCATGCCGAGTTATTGAGTATATTCAAGACAGAGATAGATAGATTTGTGAATACTAAGGGAATCAAGAGATAAAGGGATAGTGCAGGAAGGTAGAGTTGAGGTAAAAGATCAGCCATGATCTTATTGAATGGCGGAACAGGCTCGAAAGACTGAGTGGCCTCCTGCACCTATTTCTTATGTTCTTATGTTCAATCATGTTTTTGCCCAATACTCCCCCATTCTCCCAATTATAGGGTCGGCTCATACTTGACAGGCCCAGTCATTGTCTAGTAATCCCTTATCTCTGTTCTTTGCCTCAGCAAAAGCTTCTTTTGTTTCTGCAGTTGCTGCCTCATTCTGTAGACCTTGAAACTAATGACCATTTTAGCTGTAAAGAAATCCTAACCTAAATATCATTCTCTTTACTAATCCTAATGAAGAAGAAATACATCTATAATCGAGCAAACTTAATACTAAACTGCAATCTAGTATAGCTTTGACACTGAAAAAGAATAAAAAGGGATTATATTTGATTATATTTCAACAAATAACTAGTGTTCTCTAGTATGCATGACTGCTTCAAGGGAGGAATAAGAGATAATGCTGTAGACGGCTTCATGTCTCAAACTGGTCCTCCCTCCCTTAGCTTGCAATAACAAAATACTTGCGCACATCAGAGATAACCAGTTGCTGTGGAACACTACTGACCCTGTCAACAGTATCCTGGATTTTGCAACAGAGAATAATAAGAAAAATGATAAAGCATACTTGTAGTGCTGTGAGAGTGAGCACAGGATGTAAGAACCAATTGAGATAACCCATTGTGCTGGGACACTAACCAAAGTTATACAAACAAATTAGGGAAATGAGTAAAAAACATAGAATAATAATCGTGGGGAATTTCAACTACCCAGATATTAATTGGACAGAAGAGGTAGGTAAAGGAGCTTAGGGAATAGAGTTCCTACAATGTGTACAGGATTCCTTTCTAACCCAATATGTAAAAAGCACAACAAGGGAAGATTCACTATTGGGGAATGAACCAGAGCAGATAAGAGAAATAAAAGTAATGGAACATCTAAGCAATAGTGACCATAATATAATACACTTTAAGATAATAATTGAGAAAGATATAAGCATGACAAAGACTAGCATAAAAGATTGGAGAAAAGCTGATTTTTAAAGAGCTGAGAATAGGACTTGGGAAAGTAAAATGGACAACAATATTGGCAACAGTGCCGTAGAACAGCAATGGGAAACATTTAAAATGGTCTTCATCAAAGTCCAGGAAAAATATATTCCGCTAAAAAACAAGAACAAACTAATGAGACACCATGGATGAATAAAGCCATAAGGGAAAAATTGAAGGTAAGGAAAGAACATACATTAAGTACATGGACAGCAGGGGAGAGCCTGATAAGGGAGAATACGAAGAGATTAGGAAAGAAGTTTAAAAAAAACAATTAGGAAGGCAAAGAGGAACTATGAAATCAAATTATCAGGAAACATAAAACAAAATAGTAAAATATTTTACAAGCAAATAAATGAAAAAGGAAGGTCAAGATAGGGATGGCAGTGATCGAGAGATAGCAGAGATATTAAATAATGACTTTGCTTCAGTATTTACCAGGGAGATAGAAAAGGTGAAGATGATATCAGATGATGAGATTAGTAATGAGATAACTGCATTTAAAATAAAACAAGGAGATCTATGAAATAAACTAATGAAACTCAAAGAGGATAAAAAGCCCTGGTCTGGATGGTTTACATCCGTGCATTTTAAAATAATCTAGGGGAGAGATAGCAGAGGCATTACTACACATAATTAGTCATTCATTACAAAAAGGTGTAGTGGCAGAGGACTGGTGGATAGCTAACGTAATACCTATATTTAAGAAGTGAGAAGATAGAACATGTCCAGGGAACTATAGACTAGTCAGCTTAACATCGGTGATAGGAAAAATAATGTAATCCTTACTAAAGGAGAAAATGGAAGAACATCTAGAAACCAAAAATATAATAAATAGGCAGCATGGATTTCAAAATGGAAAGTCTTGCTTGACCAACCTAATTGAATTTTTTGAAGAGGTAACAGAGAGAAGGGTAATGCCGTAGATGGAATTTTTCTAGATTTTCAAAAGGCCTTCAATAAGTACCACATATTAGACTAATGAATGTCGGAATGCAGAGTCAGGGAACAGGTAGCAAAATGAATAGCTAGCTGGCTTCAAGACAGAAAGCAGACAGTAGGTGTAAAGGGAGCTATTCAGAGTAGCAGAAGGTGGGAAGTGATGTTCCACAAGGATCAGGGCTGGACCACTGTTGTTTACAATTTATATTAACAATTTGACTTTGGAATCAAAAACACAATTTCTGAATTTGTGGATGACATCAAATTGGGGGTACAGTCAATACTTAAGAGGACTGCAACAAATTACAAGAAGACATTAATAAAATTGCAGAATGTGCATAAAATTGGCAAATTAAATTCAACACAGATAAATGTGAGGTATTATATTTGGTAAGAAAAATAGGGATGTCACATATTACTTGGAAAATAAGAATCTAAATGGGGTAGAGGAGCAAAGGGATCTCGGAGTACAAATACACAAATCACTAAAAGCATCGATACAGGTTAACGAGGCACTAGGGTTTATTTCCAGAGGGACTGAATTGAAAAGTAGTGAAGTTATGGTAAACTTGTATCAAACCTTGGTTACACCACACTTGGAGTACTGCATATAATTCTGGTTGCCATATTCGAAAAAGGATATAAAGGCACTGGAGAGGATGCAGAGAAGATTTACAAGGATGATACCAGAAATGCGAGGTTATACATATCAGGAAAGGATGAACAGCCTAGGTCTCTTTTCTCTTTCAAAAAAGCCTTTAAAATCACACATTGTTTTGATACAGAGAGAGTGTTTCCACTTGTGCGGAGGAACAAAACTAGAGACCACCAATATAAGATAGTCACCAAGAAATCAAACAGGGAATTCAGAAGAAGCTTCTTCACCCAAAGAATGGTGAGAATGTGGAACTCGCTACCCCATGGAGTGGTTGAAGCGAATAGTATAGATGCATTTAAGGGGCGGCTAGATAAGCATATGAGGGAGAAGGGAATAGAGGGTTATGCTGATAGAATTAGATGAGGACAGAAGGAGACTTGAGTGAAGCATAAATGCTGGCATGGACTGGTTGGGCCAAATGGCCTGTTTCTGGGCTGTATATTTTATATAAGAGTGACTCCTATCAGCTATGGCATGTTACCTCTTGAATTTGGTTGCAGACATGGTTGCTTGCCGTCTCATGTAGGCCTAGATCAAGAACAGCCTCCGTTTGGTTGGCCATTACTTGTTCCAGTTCCTCACACCACTCTTTCAACTCTGTCTTCCAACATTGCTGAAAACCATGAGCATAGTTTTCAGCACTTGAAAGGGAAAAATTTAATTGGCTGAAGTAATCCGGATCTGATGATTTTTGGAATGTGAACCCATTACATGGATAATAAGCAAAGAGCATTAAGATTCTTAAGGCAATAGTACATTTATATATAGGTTCAGGAGTGTTGCATGCATACATATCTTTCCAAATTCAACATCAGTCGCCTAAGGTCAATCAATACATTGGGAAAGGACAAAAGAATTGTGGATAAGGCCAAACATTGGGTTATATTCCCAGTGACAGTATAAGTTTGATCAAATCGGTAGCCCCATGATAACTGGTAGCATCAATTCAGGGCAATAGACTGGGGAGGGGCTCCTTCTTCTAATAGAACATATGGGACACTAACTTGAGAGTTGTAAACCACTGAATCCTGCAGATATCCAAAATTCACTTGAGAGTAGGCTGTGTGTGGGTTACCCTGGCTAGCGGCTAAAACAGCAACTTTACACAGGGACCAAGAACATGGCACTAATTGTATTCTGAGCTCCAAATGTTCTCGGTGCCTGTCCCACCATTGGCCCCTATCAAAGTCACGTACTATGCTGCACATTATTTCATTAAGCTCAACCTGCGCCCCATGAAACAATACAGCCCAAGTCTCATTAATATGTAGGTTTACAGTTTGACCACCCAATTGGTACTTGTGTCTCATAGTACTCCTTGCTAAATCCAAATGACGATTTTTCACTTCTACTAATCTGCCCTTGGTACATAAGACCTGTGACCAGAAGTTAATTGAAGCCGTACAGTTGTGTCCTGCGCTGCTGTAATTTAATTTAGACTAATTTAAACTGAATTTAAAGTAATTGCGGCAGCAGCAGCAGAATAGGCCTGAGTCAGGTCTCAATTGACTGCTGGTCACTGCAGGTACAGGTGATTAACACTGGATTTATGTGACCACGGGTGCCCGAGAATTTGAGCTCAATGTGATGAACACCCTTGAATCGTGGACACTTCAGCGTAAAGTGGTTATGGGCGCAACTCACGTTTAAAATTCTTTAATGCTACTTCATTCGATTCTGCCCAGATCACGCTGATATCCAGGCGGAAATCATGTCGAAATTCCATGCCTAGATGGGTAGCTACTGATAAAAAAAATAATTTAAAACTCCGTCGAACAAGATGATTCTTTTACTGCTGGAACTCTAGAAATGGCATGCTATAGAAATAAACTGGCTAAAAAAATACAGTATAGCAAATTAGATTAGATAAATATTCTGGAATTCATTCATTACCTTTGGGGCAGGAGCTGAGAGAAACTTTCCACAATCTTCTTTAGGATATTAAACAAGTTCAAATCTTTAATATTGTGTGAGACCATTTAATTTTAGCTGGTTGTATTGTTTTCATGCCAAAATCAGATATCCCTTTCATTTGTTCATATTTTTTCAGCATTGTGTACCCGTTTAAAACAAATCCTCCTGGGATTTCCTCCCAAGACCTGTGGAAGTTTGATTTTGTGATTAATAGCTTAGTAGAGTGTTGCAAATTCTCTTTTTTGTGTTTTTCGCATTGCTGTACCTGTGTTGTCTGCTGCATTAGGTACTGTTGCATTTTGGCATAGTAAAACAGCTTCTCCACAGCACTGTTGCTGACAGCAGTTGCTTCATTACAAACAGTTAAAGACGTGAGTTTCACAGCCTCAGGGCATCCGAAAGCACTTCACAGCCAATTAAGTAGTTTTGAAATGTAATCACTTTAATCATACAGGCAAACGCAGCAACCAATTTGTGCACAGCAAGATCCCATCAATAGCAAATGAGATCAATGACTAGTTGAGCTGTTATTGGTGCTGGTGGTGGTTGAGGGATAAATATTGGCCAGCTTCCATGACCAGTGGGCACCGGAGGGACTGGAGTGCATCATCACCCCCAGCAACCAAATTCGAATTTGATACGTTTAATGTTAAAAGTTTAATTTGTCGTTTTTAGTGCTCCTTTAATAAGGGGCACTTGATTTATAATTTCAACTTAAAATAGTTGTGGAGCTGTTGCACTGTGAGCGGCTTAGCCAGTCATGTGATGCTCACAAGACTTAAATGTTGGCAAGGCACCATGAAAATGCAGCTGCTCATTGAATACTACAATCGGATTATTTATGTCCACCTGGACAGGCAGACAGGGCTGTAGTTTTACAGCTTATCTGATTCTCCTGTCTGCTGCCTGCCACTTCTTCGGTCCTGTGAGGGACGAACTGGATTGGCCACCAATGGCATCACTCTGAAAGGTTATGTATGTCTCCTCTTGCAATACACCCTCTCCCAAGTGTTCCTTGCTGGTGATCAGTGATCTGTGTGGGACCTAACTTTTGGCTACCACTTAGGAGTGTGAAGCACATTATCAAGGTTGTCTTGAGCCAATCCCTCAGCCTAATGAAGTCAGATATCTGTAAATTGCCAATTCCCAATAGTTATAGTCACGAGGGATACTGCATCTGTTCTTTGGACCTCAATCCTTGGGAGATCCCTGATGCTGTGAAATTAGCAGTGGCTCTGTGATGGCCTGCAGGTTCTTCAATCCCATTTGTATTACTGCAGAGATTTTGAAATAGTACTTCTGGAAAGTCTTTGACATTCTATGTGTTTATGCTTCACTCGAGCCTCCTCCTGTCTTTCCTCATCGAACTCTATCAGCATTACCCTCGATTCCCTTCTCCCTCATGCTTATCTAGCCTCCCCTTAAATACATCTATACTAGTTGCCTCAACCACTCCCTGTGGTAGCGAGTTCCACATTCTCACCTCCCTCTGGGTAAAGAAGTTTCTTCTGAATTCCCTATTTGATTTCTTAGAGACTGTCTTATATTGATGGCCTTTAGTCATGCTCTTCCCCGCAAGTGGAAACACTCTCTCTGTCATCATCATAGGCAGTCTCTCGAATCGAGGATGACTTGCTTCCACGTCAAAAAGTTCACAGGTGTTTCAATGAAGGACCCAATATTCCAGATCCCAAACTACATATTGAAGGGTGAAAGATGCCTGTGCATGGATTTTTTTAACGTGTAGTGGCCGTTGCACACCAGCCACTACACGGGCTTGACAGAGCTAGGTCTTGGTCCAGTGGCAAGGATTAATCAAGACGACTGGAGACCTGCTCTGCTGCACGGACCTAGTGCACACACATATCGCAGTGTGGGCTGGCCCGTGCTGTCCCTGGGCCTTCGCCTCTTCTGGGCCCCGAACTCACGCCTCTCCTGGGCCCCAATCACGTATCTCGACAATCTCTCGCCGCTCCTTCGCCCTGATCTCGCCACTCCTTCGCCCTGATCTCGCCGCTCCTTCGCCCTGATCTCGCCACTCCTTCGCCCTGATCTCACCACTCCTGCAGTACCTGCCCATGCTCCAATCACCGACAATAGAGTATCTATAACAAAACCTTTCATCATTTTAAAAACCTCTATTAGGTCACCCCTAAGCCATCTCTTTTCATGAGAAAAGAAACCCAGCCTGTTCATCCTTTCCTGATATGTATATCCTTGCATTTCAGGTATCATCCTTGTAAATCTACATCCTTGTAAATAAAGCTGTGTCCTTTCTTCCTCCTGACCCTGTCTGATTTTTCCAAGGTGGATGTATCCGAGAGCTAGTGCCTGCATGCTCAGGAGTATATGATGCATTCTTGTGAGATAGTCCAGTTTCCTGCTTCATCTTGAGCGATCCCTACATGAAGAGAAAAGTGAATGTTGATATTGTGTATGTATAACATAAGTATACTCGCTGTACACTCAATGGATGTACCTTCACACTGTATACAATATGCTTGTACCACCAGAGGGTGCAACTGGTGGAGACCTAGGGGTCACCTGTACACGACAGGTAACCAGGTATAAAAGGGAGCTCACCATGCTGTACCCTCACTCAGGAGTTGTAATAAATGGACTAAGGTCACCACAGTTCATGTACAATACCTTGCCTCGTGGAGTCATTACTAGACATAACAACCGGTGACGTGATTACAAATTTCCACGCGAAAATGGCTAACCTTGGCCTGTTTCAACAATTCGCCGATGGGGATGATTGGGAGGCCTTTGTGGAAAGGCTCGACCACTTCTTTATTGCGAATGACCTGGCAGGAGACGACCCGGCCTCACTGGCTGATAAGCGCAGCGCTATCCTGCTCACCCAGTTGTGGGCCCACCGTCTATGGCCTCGTCAGGGACTTGCTAACCCCAGTGAAGACAACGACCAAAACATATGAGGAGCTCGCAATTCTGATACAGAAACAATTCAAACTTAAAGAGAGCATCCTCACAGCCAGACACCGGTTCTACACCCAGCGGCGGCCCGAAGGCCAAGAAATTGCAAAATATGCTGCAGACCTGAGACGATTGGCTGCACCGTGTGATTTTGGCAACCACCTCACCGAAGCGCTGCAGGACATCTTCGTTATTGGAATCAGCCATGAGAGCCTTCTCCACAAGCTGCTGTCTGCGGATACCACAGTCACCCTGCAGAAGGCAATTAACATGAGCCAGGCGCCTTTTAGAGGCAGGGCTGCTGAACGCAGTGTCTCTCAGGGGAGAGAGAACAGAGCCCCGAGTCCTGCAACCCTGAGTCCGCCACATGGGACCAACCAGCTAATCCCATGCTGGCGCTGTGGAGGAAATCACAGGGCCCACCAGTGCCACTATAAAGACTATACATGCAAAGGCTGTAACACAAAGGGCCACCTCCAGCGAATGTGCAAGAGAAATCATGCTCACTGAGTCGATGAAGAGTTGGCCGAACATCCGGACTCCAGCGACGATGAAGAGAGAGTCCATGAGGCAGCTCAGCCCCACGATGAGGTGTGCAGAGTGTTTACCTGCACCACCGAGAGTTCCCTGTTGAAAATGGAAGTTGAAATCAGCGGTGTTCCAGTCATGATGGAGGTGGATACAGGAGCAAGCCAGGCACTAATGAATCAGGCGGCCTTTGAGAAACTCTGGGACAATCCAATCAAACGACCTAAAATGATCCCGATCCAAGTGAAACTGCTCACCTACACAAACGACATCATCCCAGTCGTTGGCAGCATGGATGTCCAGGTGTCCCATGATGGCGCGATGCACAAGTTACCTTTGTGGATCGTTGCTGGTGATGGTCCAGAGCTATTAAGAAGAAGATGGATGAAAAAGATCCGTTGGAGCTGGGAAAACCTCCAACTTCCAGCGAGCGACATCCTCCGCGGCCCCGAAGTTGGATCCAGCTTCCTGAAAAACCAACTGCCCAACTCAACTGCGTGGAGACGAACCAGACCGCTTAACCCAACGGCGAGATGATCCAGTCGAAACGGCCCGACCTCACCTTCCAGGCTCCAGTGGCAGGACTCCGGAGGAAGAAAATCGGCGCAGAAGGCAAATTCCCTGCTTCCGTGGCAGAACCTGGGGAGAAAAGGATCACCGCAGCCTACCTCGTGGAGAGAAAGAAGATGGCGCCCGAACCACGAGGTGAAGCACCTGAAGTAAAGATGGCGGCGGCCAGACCACGAGGGGCAGCGTTGATGGAGCAGCACGTGATGTCGAGCAGCGAACCGGATTGGGGTAAAGATTGTAAGGCCCTCAAAGGAGACCAGCAACCCATCACAATTAAAGGGACAGTTCCACTCTTTATACAGCGATGACAGTGATACATATGTAAAAGATGTAATTGACAAATTCATGTTTGTAAATGTAACTAACCATGATAAGTCAGGCAATTGCGGTCGGAACCAATGTATTGTGAGAGTAAATGAAGTGATGATGTGCGATGCCAGGATTTACATGCATGCCGACAAAACCAAGGGCAACCGCCCGTCGGAAGCACCCAGGTCCAATGGGCTACCTGACCATCTAGCCTGCACCTCCGGGACCAATGTGATGCCCCAGGGAGCGTGGCCACACACACACAGAGCATACCAGCTGCAGGGCCAGCGATCAGCGAAATGCAAAGGCACCACTACCGGTACCCTGGCCCGAACGGCTTGCTTTTAATCCATTTAGTAAGTCTAGCTTATTTACCTTGTTTGCCCACCTGACTCCACATTCTTGAGCCGTTACCTCAGAAATAGCGACAATGGCAGTTTGTTAATTAGATCAGACGCACCAACATTCGCGTCCTCGACCAGGCCAACATCCCCAGCATCGAAGTACTGACCACACTTGATCAGCTCCGCTGGGGAGGCTACATTGTTTGCATGCCAGACACGAGACTCCCAAAGCAAGCGCTCTAGTTGGAACTCCTTCACGGCAAACGAGCCAAAGGTGGGCAGTGGAAACGTTACAAGGACACCCTCAAAGCCTCCCTGATAAAGTGCAACATCCCCACTGACACCTGGGAGTCCCTGGCCAAAGACCGCCCTAAGTGGAGGAAGCGCATCCAGGAGGGCGCTGAGCACCTAGAGTCTCATCGCCGAGAGAATGCAGAAATCAAGCGCAGGCAGCGGAAAGAGCATGCGGCAAACCAGTCCCACCCACCCCTTCCCTCAACGACTATCTGTCCCACCTGTGACAGGGACTGTGGTTCTCGTATTGGACTGTTCAGCGACCTAAGAACTCATGTTAAGAGTGGAAGCAAGTCTTCCTCAATTCCAAGGGACTGCCTATGATGATGATGATGATGAATTAGATCAGTATCCAGTCTACGTTCTGCAACTAGATCAGTATTTCCCTGTCAACTTTCTTGATTGAATTTCCATCATGCTATTTTCCTTCAACAGTGAATAAGTTTGAAGGGGGAACAGGAAGTCGTTAAAGAGAGCATTTGTCTGCCAACAAGCAACAAGCTATCTCTCACTCACACCTTCTATTGGCTCGGTGCCATCAGCCCAGTTGTGCGTCTCTCCTGTTGTATGCAGCCTTATCTTTTAAAAACAAAGCACATAGTTTCAGTATTTGGAAGAACATAAGAGTGGTCCAGTGCCCAACCTGCAATGCCCATTGTACGAATAAATGAATTAACAAAATGCAAGTTGTTTCTGATGGTGATTTGACTTGCTACAATGTGCAACAGTTAGGCATGACCTTAGAACCATTTTTAAGTACCAGCCACAAAGTTGAAGCTGAAGCTTGTGGAATTGAACGTGTAGATGTGATAGATGCAAGAGATTGTGCCAGTGCTGTTGCTGGGGTAGTATGATGGTTAGGTAACGCTTGTGGCAAGCATAATATTGGCATAAACTTAATATGAGGAATCAAACTGCAGACAGTCTTCCTCAAGCTTGAGAATTTCTTCCACATCAGCTCTTGTGGCCTGTATAGCTGGGAAACACATTCACATAATCATCCACCTCCTGCCGTGCATGCTGCATGTTGTGATCCAGAAGAGAATTCCACTTGGCTAAGCTCCTCTATTGTACCTCCTGCAGCAAAGCATCTGAACTGTCGTCATTGCAGGGCTGCTTCTGCCTATCTACCCTTGCTCTTCCATATCAAAACAAACTGCTGGCTTGAAATGGAGCAGCAACCCTTTAAGTCTGTTGTTTTTGTGATTCTCATCTCCTTCCATTCATTGCGCTCCCTCTGCTCATGGAAAAGATACAGTGAGCCCACTTGGATTCTGACACTGAATTAGGTAAGGTCAGCTAACCTCTTCAATTGCGCAATGGGAGCATTGTAATCCTGGATCCATTTTTAGCAGGATGACTGAATCAAACCTAATACTTTGGCTACGGCCGAACCAACATTGTGTGCAAGTTCAACAGCATCTCCTTGCTTCTATTATACAGAGAGATAATAATAATTATAATATTTAGATATAATACATATGTTATGCACCATTACCAAGGGGAGGCAGTGGAAAAATAAAAGTAGGCACACAGTTGTATGTAGGATTATTAAACCATTGGATTGTGCACAGAGTTCCTGCTAAGGTTTTATGTTGTTTTTCAACAGGTACCAAGAATGTTTTGGCAGTTGATTGGCACAGTTCAGACACTGTAGGTGAACGTATGTTCCCGAGAAGGATGTAGATGTAGTGAGCAGATTTTCACATTTGGAGAATAATCTATCAGGGCTTGCATAGATGTCAACAGGATTTTATGTTCAGCCTCTTCCAGCTTCTCATGCCCCTCTTGCTCGTCTCCTTACTGTGACTATGATACATGCTGAAGAGCATTGGTATCTGATCTGTATCCCACACTATAAATTGGGAATGCCGAACTGGAGGTATGGGGGAAAAATCTGAACTATTTTCATCTTGACATGATTTGTCACGGATCTCACTCAAAGGAACACACATCTAGACCTGGCTCGTCTCAGCAATCAAGGTGGCATCAACAAATGAAATGTAATGATATCTCTTGGACAAATAACTACAGCATAATCAAATTTGCAATCATCTGGTTAGCAGACTCCAATATATGATTTCAAGAAAGCAAACTTCAAAGGATTGAGGAGGGAACTAAAATAAATTAAATGACATGCATTGCTGAGGGTAGGACCAATTCAAGGAAAATGTCAAAACTTTGCTATAATTTACATATTTATTATAAAAGAAAAGTAAGTATAATCTAAACAAACAAGAGACAACTTTCCAAGCTGGTTTGGCCATTTCACAATATAATTCCTATGGGCAGGGATTGAAATACGGCCAGGAAGCTGTTTTGCTGGATCCGTAATGCCCATCACCACTTCTGGGATTTTCCACTGAACGGTGCAATAGGTATTGAATATGTCCATTCAAATATGGGCAGATATATTCAAATGTTGTGTTGATGTATTTCCCATCATCATAGAAGCCAGTCTTCAGCCAATTCTATTCACTCCACGTGATATCAAGAAATGTTGAGCGCACTGAATACAGCAAAAGCTATGGGCCCCGACAACATCCCAGCTGTTGTGCTCCAGAACTATCTGCACCTCCAGCCAAACTGCTCCAGTACAGCTACAACACTGGCATCTATCCGACAATGTGGAAAACTACCCAGGTATGCCATGTCCACAAGAAGGAGGACAAATCCAATCGGCCAATTACAGCCCCATCAGTCTACTCTCAATCATCATCTAAGTGATGGAAGGTGTCGTCAACAGTGCTGTCAAGCCACACTCACTCACCAATAACCTGCTCATCGATGCCCAGTTTGGGTCCTGCCAGGACCTTGGTCCAAATATGGACAAAAGAGCTGAATTCCAAAGGTGCGGTGAAAGTGACTGCCCTTGACATCAAGGCAGCATTTGACCGAGTGTGGCATCAAGGAACCCTATGTAAAACTGAAGTCAGTGGGAATCAGGGGGAAAACTCTCCACTGGCTGGAGTCATACCCAACACAAAGGAAGATGGTTGTGGTGGTTGGAGGTCAAACAGCCTCAGGACATCGCTGCAGGAGTTCCTCAGGGCAGTGTCCTAGGCCCAACCATCTTCAGCTGCTTCGTCAATGACCTTCCCACCATCATAAGGTCAGAAGTGGGATGTTCACTGATGACTGCACAGTGTTCAGTGCCATTCGGAACTCCTCAGATAATGGAGCAGTCCATGCCCGCATGCAGCAAGACCTGGACAACATTCAGGCTTGGGCTGATAAGTGGCAAGTAACATTCGCGCCACACAAGTGCCAGGCAGTGACTATCTCTAACAAACGAGAGTCTAATCTCCACCCCTTGACATTCAACGGCATTACCATCGCCGAATCCCCCACCATCAATATCATAGAGGTCACCATTGACCAGAAACTTAACTGGAGTAGCCACATAAATACTGAGGCAACAAGGGCAGGTCAGAGGCTGGTTATTCTGCGATGGGTGTCTCACCTCTTGCCTCCCCAAGGCCTTTCCACCATCTACAAGGCATAAGTCAGGAGGATAATGGAATACTCTCCACTTGCCTGGATGAGTGCAGCTCCAACAGCACTCAAGAGCAGGACAAATCAACATTCACTCCCTCCATCACCACAGTGTGTACCATCTACAAGATGCACTGCAGCAACTCGCCAAGACTTCTTCGACAGCACCTCCCAAACCCGCGACCTCTACCACCGAGAAGGACAAGGGCAGCAGGCGCATGGGAACACCACCACCTCCATGTTCCCCTCCAAGTCACACACCATGCTGACTTGGAAATATAACGCTGTTCCTTCATTGTTGCTGGGTCACAATCCTGATACTCGCTCCCTAACAGCACTGTGGGAGTACCTTCACCATACGGACTGCAGCGGTTCAAGAAGGTGGCTCACCACCATCTTCTCAAGGACAATTAGGGATGAGCAATAAATGCTGGCCTTGCCAGCGATGCCCACATCCCATGAATAAATTTAAAAAATGAATGCACTAAAGCAATGCTCAACACTAGGAACTAGTGTGTTGCTGATGTATAATGTTGCTGTGAAGAGCAGAGAGTGGCCAATTACACATCTCCTAATGTTAATCCTAAAATTAAAAAAAACCTTTCTCTTCAGCTGCCACAGAAACAGTTGGCTCAAGTCCACTACTGCAAGCAGTGATTTTTCAACCCCCCCCAGTGGTGGGTCCCATGATGCAGGCAGGAATTATTTTAATGAATAAAAACAGAAAATGCTGGAAATCTCAGCAGGCCAGGCAGCATCTGTGGAGAGAAACAGATTTAACGTTTCAGGTCGATGACCCTTCGCCAGAACTGAAGATTTCAGTTTCTGCAATATTTTGTTTTTGTATTATTATTTTTATAAAGCTGACTCTAGAAAATGGGAAGAGTCAATGGCAGGCCAATGAGGAGATCAGAATTGGCACAGGGAGACTTTGTAAGTGACAGTGATAATGATACTCTCCACTGTCAAATAACCCACTGACATTAACTGTCAAGGCTTATTATACCTGTACATGAAGATTGGCCATTTGGACAAGGTATCAGAGGAGCACAAAAAGCAGTGAGCACACTATTCATGTGTTACTGGAGCATATGGGGAATTTTCTTGCAACATTATTACGGATTTTCAAAAATTGAATGACTATTTCTTCTTTAGTAGAACATACAGTGCTGCAAAATTTTAGTTATTGTTGTTGCCATAGTCTTTTTGGAATTGTTCTGTACTTTGTTTGAAAAAGAAAGAGCTTCAATATTTACCATACCAAGCCCCTGAGTGCAATGCAGCTAGCATCCATCTGGAAAGAAGGTTCAACAACCTTTGTAGAGCTGTAAGAAAATAAAAAATTGTTGAAGCTGCGTGGAACAGAATTACTGATCCGACACAGGGAAAGCGAGCAAAGTTAAATGTCTAGGAGAAAGTTTTTCTAATTTCCAGTGAGTTGGCAGTATGATATCACCAGTACAGTATTCAGAAAATCCTTTTAGTGTAGTATTGAATATCCTTCTTGCAGATGTTTTACAACAGAAAACGTGTGGCACATTTTTAATCATCTTTTCAGGAATTAATGTTCTGACGAACTTTCAAATGTGCACAGCTCTATAATTTATATAAATTGATAAACTGGTACATTTAGAGTGATAATATAACAGTAGTCTTGCAGAGAAATATATGGAAAACGATTGTGTTACTGTTATGTCGTTACTGAATTAATTTAGAACTATGAGTAATAGTTAATCATTTCTGACAAGTTCACATTCTTTTGTTTCAAATAGACACTGTAACTGGCCAATCATTTTTATATCTTTAAATTTTGTTTTGGATTACCACCCATTGTGGTTTGAAAAAACTTGCATTTATATAGTGCCTTTCACGACCACCAGACGTCCCAAAGCGCTTTGCAGCCAATGAAGTGCTTTTGGAGTGTAGTCACTGTTGGGAAGCAAGTCAATCCTCTTTCGAGGGACCACCTATGATGATGATGAATGTGGTAAAGTGCTGAACAGCGTCTTTTAAACAAACCTCAGAAATTCAAGGCATCTTCCCTTCCCTCCCTGTCTGCTTCTGAACTTAGCAAAAAGCAGCAGTGCCAGAACTTTTAAAGAGTTAAAAACGGCTGTATAACATTCGCTGCACCTCACGCCCCCCGCCGTGCATGTCGCCCAATCAGCAGCCGCTAGACAGCGAGTCTGGCGGCCAGCCAATAGGAGGCCGTGTTTCGTCGCGCTCCATCAATCAGCGCTGAAGCGAAGGGGGAAATCGTCCGAGGGGGAAAGAGGGGGCAAATGGCGGCGCTGCCGGGGGTGGGCCGGGCCATCAGTTGCCGGGGGGCGGTAACTCCAATGAATTCATCGGTTCCCGGTGAGTAACGCAGACGCGAATGGGGCGCTAACGGTATGAAAGGCGGACCGAGTAAATTAAAGCGGAGTGTGGCGGCGGTTGGTGTCGGTTTAAACGATCATACCGGAGCTCGAGGCGGTTAATCCGCTCCCTCCCGGGAACCGGGCCATTCACCGGGGCCAGACCGACCGCGAACCGGGCTATTCACCGGGGCCAAAGCGGCCGGGAGCTCCTCACCGGGGCCGGGGCCAGAGCGGCCGGGAGCCCCTCGCCGGGTCAGACTGACCGGGGCCAGACTGACCAAAAGCTGGGTCGTTGGCTAGGAACCGCCCTATTTATCGCTGTGTGCCGCGGCCTCAGTGCTGGTCACTTCAGTGTTGACTTTGGCCGGAGTCACCGCCGAGCGCGGACTCTGAGCGACTCTGCAAGGCATCGCCTGTCTGACGGGATGTTGGTTCGTGTTGTTTTTCTTTTTCTCTTTTTCTACCGCCTTCACCTCTTTAAACCAACTAAAAAGAACACTTGTTATCTTTCTGTTTGCCTCTCTCGAAAGTATTTGTCTCGTGCTGGTATGCGGTTCTGTATGAACCGAGACTACGATTCTTAGCCCGCCGTTCGACTGTGGGGGGCATCGCGGCTGAATCGGCTCCTGCCGGTAACCACGCACCCTTAAACCAGTGAGTAGGGACAAACTGGTCATTTTAAGATTGGCAGGCTGTAACTAGTGGAATGCTGCAAGAATCCATGCTTGGCCCTCAACTATTTACAATCTATATTAATAACTTAGATGAAGGGACTGAGTACAATGTATCCCAAGTTTTCTGACGATACAAAGCAAGGTGGGAAAGTAAGCTCTGAGGAAGCTGTAAAGGGATGTAGACCGATTAAGTGAATGGGCAAAATTGTGATTGGCTATAATGTGGAGAATGTGAAGTTAGCCACTTTTTGGTAGGAAACCTAGAAAAGCAGGAAACTTTTTTAAAAAGGTGAGACTGGGAAATGTTGGTATTCAGAGGGACCTGAGTGGCCATGTACATGAATCATAGAATGTTAACATGTAGGTACAACAAGCAATTAGAAAAGCAAATGGTATGTTAGCCTTTTTTTCCAAAGGGATTGGGGTAGAAGATTAAAGAAGTCTTACTCAATTATATAGGGCCTTGGTGAGACCACATCTGGAGTACTGTGTACAGTTTTGGTGGTGGTCTCTAAGGCAAGTATATCCTTCCTTGGGTAGAGTGCAACAAAGGTTCACCAGACTGATTGCTGCAATAAGGGGATTATCCTATGAAGAGAGATTGCACAGTAGAGTCTGCCTATATTCCCTCGGGTTTAGAAGAATGAGATGTGATCTTATTGAAGCATATAAAATTCTTACAGGGCTTGCCAGGGTAAATGCTGGGAGGATGTTTCCCCTGGCTAGGGAGTCTAGAACTAGGTGTCAGTCTCAGAATAAGGGATTGGTCATTAAGACTGATGAGGAGAAATGACCACTTAAAGGGTTGTGAATCTTTGGAATTCTCTACCCCAGAGAGCTCTAGATGCTCATCGTTGAGTATATTCAAGACTGAGATAAATAGATTTAAACTCTGGGCCAAATGGATTACTGTTTTTCTTGCGTCTGGATTGACAGGAGTTGGGAAACCTAGTTGATTGTATTGTTTGTCAAGCCAGGGATGTTGAGGCTAGTTTTTATACCTTAATTACCGCCTTGGCTGAAATGAACCAACTCTACCAACAGGAGCTTGTACCTGATGCCCTTGTGGCCCGTGTGATTCATCTATTCATTAACTTAACCAGCTAGATCATAAAATTAGCATTAAACCCCCTTCAGTTATGATATCTGCAGTCATGTTTTTTTGTTGAATATAGGAACAGGAGTAGGCCATTTAACCCCTCGAGCCGATTCCATCATTCAGTGATTCATGGCTGATCTGTTTACTAGCTCTATAAAGCCTGCTCCTGCTAAATCCTGAACCCTGTCGATTATTATGAGGAGAGCACTTCATACTGGTCTGACTCAGCTGGATTGATTCTTTTAATGTGAATTTTTCTTATATTTGACTCAGTTTTGATTTTAAAATGTGGAAGTATATTTGTATCTATCCAGGGAAAGTGTGTCTATGATCTTAAATTGACTACTTGCATGTAGGTGGAAATTTCTTATTTTTACAAATGTGCACCATGTTCACTTGAAGTTTCATACTCTTACAATATTATTTTTGTATTTTTATTGGAAGACTAAAACATTTTGAAATGTCAGTATAAGTGTTTGAAATATAAATTCTGATTTGTGAATATGTAAGAATGTTTGTATTTACTCTAAAAGAGTAATCCAGTTTAGCTGAGCGTAATGTTGCATTATGGAACAACCTCGGTGGCTATAATTTACCAGTTGTAATGAATGTTCTAGTATTTTTCATATAGATTGAAGATCCTTGAGTATAATTGTATTACTGTGAAGAATAAATCCTGGGAAATAAGCAACATAAAATAATAGTTTCTCGGAAGTGAAAACAAGAAAGTAGTCCTACAAAATTTCAGCTGACTTGAGAAGAGTGTAAGGGTGTGTGTGTATACAGTCTAAACTTTTTGTTTTATCTCTTTGCTGTTGGCAGCTTTTGTGTTTGGCATCTGCGGTAGCTTTCACACTGAGATTAATAATTCTGGCATGGTGATAAGCACTTTTTTAAGTGAAACTGAACAATGAATTACCAATAATGAATACATTCAGACAAAAGCAAAATACCATGGATGCTGGAATCTGGAATAAAATTCTGGAATCTTGAATAATCTGAATACATTCAGATTCTCATAAATTATAAATGGATTAAACTGTATTCCTGCAGTTTATAATGTCTGGAACCCCTTGGGTTGCAGCCTTTTAATTCCCTTCCAACTATCCTTGACCAAGCAGTTTCCTAATCACTTCCATGGTGTAAAATTCCTCGTAAAAGTATGAAATGTTCCCTAGTTATCCTATTGCAAAATGTTTACTGCACTAAATGTAGTCTACTTGACTAACTGAGTTGAAGACTGGATTGTTGAATGATCAAATAGCTGCGGTACAAATATCTGTAGCCTGGCTATTAACCTCAGTTTCTTGGAATGCTGATTCATATGTAAGAATATCTGGAAAAAAGGTTATGCATTTATCTGGATTAAACCATTGGCAAACACTTTGTCATTTGTTTAATTTTTTTGTTAATGCATACACATTATCTAGTTTTTTTTAATGTAGAAGGTGGTATTTAACTTGGAGAATTTTACATTTTAAGTGACAATTTGTATATAAAATATATATTCCATAGTCAGAGGTCAAAGGAATGTGAAGACTGAGTTTGGTCTGAACTGGATTGAGTGAGTACCAAACTATATTTTCACAGATGCTGCCTGATCTGAGTATTTCCAGCATTTTCTGCTTTGATTTCAGATTTCCAACATCCACAGTATTTTTTTGTCTTTTGTACTAAACTATATTTGACTAGTTAGCAACGATCCCCTAAGCTGCGTGGCCGAGAATCGATTGTTGATGCTGGAGAAGATACCATGCATGCACGGCCACAGGGACTGCGCACAAAAAAATTAGAAGGGAACACTGCTAGTTAGCTGTTGAAGTGCTGGTGAATTATTTTGCTGTGATTGTTTTTGCAAGTATTGACAAACAAGCTAGCTATTAATTATGTGTGAAAGTGTTAGTGGCTGAATGTGGGTTGGATGTATTATAAGTAGTACTGATGTTTGAATTGACTGCTGCTTGTGAGTTTAAGCAGGATGCAAGTGAGCCATGTAGAGGGAGTTTGAATTGGAGTTAGCATTAAATTATGTTTCTTGAATAATTGCAATTATTTTGGGGTGATTTATTTTAAATTAAACTTACATCAGTGTCTTCTGAGAGCATACATGGAGCAGTGGAACTCAGTTTAAGCGAGTAAAGCTTGTGGAAGAGCTATTCAATAATGACCACTTGCATTTATATAGCATCTTTTAACATCGAAAATTGTCCCAAGGTGCTTCACAGGAGAATAAGACAAAAATTGACACTGAACCACAGAAGGAGATATTAGGATAGCTAACTAAAAGCTTGTTCAGTTAAATTTTAAGCAGCATCTTAAAGGCGAAACTGTGGAAGGAATTCCGGAGCTTGGTGCCAAGATGGCTGAAGGCATGACTATCAATGGTGTGGTGAACGGAGTGGGAAATGCACATCCAGAATTGGAGGAATACCAAGTTCATGGAGGATTGTGGGGCTGAAGGAGGTTAGAGAAAGGAAAGGGTGAGGCCGTGGAGGGATTGAACCCAATGAAATTATAAAATCAAGGTATTGGTGGACCTGGAGCCAAAGTAAGTTGGTGATCACGGGTGCTGGGTGAGAAGGACTTGGTGTGGGTTACCATTCAGGCAGCAGAGGTTTGTGTGAGCGCAAGTTTATAAGAGGGCGGAAAATGGGAGGTCTTCCAGAAGAGCATTGGAATAGTTAAGTCTGGAGGTAACCATGGCAGGCTGCAGAAAGACTGGAGGATGAGGAGGGATATTGCAGGATTGTCAGCCACAGAGGATATCATTTGTGACTTTGATCAGGGCTGTTTCAGTTTTGTGGCGATTTGGAAACTTGATTGGAGATGTTCAAACTTAGAGTTGCAGGAGAGATGGGCACAGATTTACGAGTCAACAAGGACTCTGGACAGAAAAGGGAGGTTGGTGATGGGGTGGTAGTTTGAAAGGGCAAAGGGATCAAAGTGCTCTTGGAGGGGGGTAAAGCTAATGCAGAAGTAGTGGCAGTGGGGTATTTAGTAAGTTGGAATTTTAACCGAAGAGGGAATCTTGCAGGGAATTCATGTGGTAGTGACGAACCAGTAAAGAATGAGCAAAGTGGTTGCCTCAGTGTTTTGTACACAAATTCCAGAAGCCTGACAAATGAAGTTGGGCACCTGGTCTATACTAAGGAAGGAGACTAATCCAATAGTAATTACAGGGAATGAGTTCAATGATGTGTATTAGGTGTGACATTTACAAGGGTTTAGATTGTGCTGAAGGGAAACATAAGTGGTACAGTGGTTATTTATATTAAAAGATGATGTAATGTTAACTGAGGTGGACAGCTCAAGTCATCATAGGCAGTCCCTCAAAATCGCAAGACTTGCTTCCACTCTATATAAAAGTGAGTTTTAGTGACTGAACAGTTCAATACAGGAATTACAGTCTTTGTCTGTCCCGCCTGTAACAGTCGTTGAAGGAAAGGGTGGGTGGGGAGTCTGGTTTGCCGCACGCTCCTTCTGTCGCCTGCGCTTGTTTTCTGCATGCACTTGGCGACGAGAGTCGAGGTGCTCAGCGCCCTCCTGGATGATCTTCATCCACTTAGGACAGTCAAGGTACTCCCAGGTGTCGGTGGGGATGTTGCATTTTATCAAGGAGGCTTTGAGGATGTCCTTGAAACGTTTCCTCTGCCCACCTGGGGCTCGCTTGCCATGTAGGAGTTCCGAGTAGAGTGCTTGCTTTGGGAGTCTTGTGTTAGGCATGCGAACAATGTGGCCTACCCAACGGAGCTGGCCGAGTGTGGTCAGTGCTTTGATGCGAGGGATGTTGGCCTGATCGAGGACACTAACGTTGGTGCGTCTGTCCTCCCAGGAGATTTGCAGGATCTTGCGGAGACAATGCTGGTGATATTTCTCCAGCGATTTGAGGTGTCTGCTGTATATGGTCCACATCTCTGAGCCATACAGGAGGACCGGTATCACTACAGCCCTGTGGACCATAAACTCAGTGCCAGATTTGAGGGCCTGATCTTCGAACACTCTCTTCCTCAGGTAGCCGAAGGCTGCGCTGATGCACTGGAGGCGGTGTTGAACCTCCTCATCGATGTCTGCTCTTGCTGATAATAGGTTCCCAATCCACGTCCGGACCCAGGTCAAACAGGGTTGCTTCATCCTGCCAACCCTCTTCTCGATCTTCCTCGCTGCAATGCTCCACCTCACATTCAACAAGCTCCCCGCTGGAATGGAACTAAACTATAGTGGGAACCTGTTCAACCTTCGTTGCCTCCAGGCCAGATCCAAGACCGTCCCATCCTCTGTCGTCGAGCTACAGTATGTGGACGACGCTTGTGTCTGCGCACATTGAGGCTGAATTCCAAGTCATAGTCAACATCTTCACCGAGGCATACGAAAGCATGGTTCTTACACTAAACATCCGTACGACAAAGGTCCTCCACCAACCTGACACAGCACAGTTCAAGTACTGAAGAGCTGGAAACGTTATGGGTTGCACTGATGAAGAAGGGAAAATTAGTTATCGGAGTTGTTATAGACCACTAGGTCAGGCAGAATATATAGGTGGGGAATTTTATCTTCACCTGTTGGAAGCCATTAATCTCAGTCCCAGTACATTGCAGCAGGTGTTCCTCAGAGTAGTGTCCTAAGCCCAACTGTCTTTCGCTGCTTGATCAATGACTTTTCTCCCATCATAAGGTAGAAGCCGTGCTACTAGCTGATGATTGACTGTGTTCAGAGCAGGTTTACAGTAGAACAGGTCTCCAGTCGTCTTGGGTAATCCTCGCCACTGGACCAAGACCTAACTCTGTCAAGCCCATGTGGTGGCTGGCGTGCAACAGCCACCACACGTTAAAAGAATCCACGTACAGGCATCTTCCACCCTTCAACATGTAGTTCGGGACCTGGAATATTAGGTCCTTCATTTGAAACACCTGTGAAATCATCCTTTTTTGGCATGGAAGCAAGTCATCCTCGATTCCAGGGACCGCCTATGATGATGATGACCATGTTCAGCTTCATTTCACAATTTCTCATTATGAATCAGTCCAAGCCTGCATACAGCAAGTCCCTGAAAGCATCCAGGTTTGGGCCGATGCGTCGTAAATAATATATTCGAACCACAAACATGCCAGACAATAACCATTTACAACAAGAGAGCCGAACCACCTCCCCATGACATTCAAAAACATTACCATCACCGAGCCCCCTCAATCAACTTCCTGCGGCGGGTGGGGTGGTCACCATTAACTAGTATTCCGCTGGATCAGCTACATAAATCCCGTAGCTACTAAAGCAGTTCAAAGACTGCGCATTCTGTGGCTGGTGGCTCACCCCTTGACCTGCTCAGCCATGATCTTATTGAATGGCGGAGCAGGATTGAGGGGCCAAATGGCCGACTCCTGCTCCTATTTCTTATGTTCTTATGTTTGACTCACCAAAGCCTTTCCATCACCTATAAGGCACAAGTCACGTGTGATTGAATACTCTGCTTGGATGGCTGCAGCTCCAACTCAAGAAGCTTGGCACCATCCAGGATAAACCAGTCTGCTTGATGGGCACATTGCCCATTAGCTTAAACATTGAGGCGTGCTGTGATGTCAAGCGGCTCCAACCATACACTGAAATTACTGTGGTTTGATCCCCATCTGGCAACTTTACAAACAACTGTTGCTTGATGATGTGAACTACATTTTGAAATATTTTTTGCTTTTGATGCATCGTCCAACAATATTTTGTTCTCCAAGTTTCATGGCGTTTGCCGCATTTTGTATCTGGGGTGTCCAAACTATACCGTGGACCATGTTTAACCCCAAGTCCTGGCAATGTGACCCATGAACTTCAGGAAACTCAGTTCTATTTATTTTTTTAATTTGCTGGTTTATCCTGTTTGAATTTCTTGGGCCTGGCTGTTTGAAAAAGCCCATTCTGGGACTTCTGCCTCAATGGTGGATAAATCTCTAATCAGAGCATCAAGATCTCAACGTTGATCTCAACGGAGATAGAACAAGTTTAGGGAACTATAGACTAATTAACTTAATGGTGGTAGGAAAGATAATGGAATCCTTACTCAAAGATGTCATAGGCAGTCCCTCGAAACAAGGATGACTTGCTTCCACACCAAAAAAAAGGATGAGTTAATTCACAGGTGTTTCGAATGAAGAACCCGAACTACATCCTCAAGGGTGGAAGATGCCTGTGCGTGGATTTTTTTTAACGTGTGGTGGCTGTTGCACACCAGCCACCATACGGGCTTGACAGAACAAGGTCTTGGTCCAGTGGCAAGAATTACCTGTTCTGCTGCACGGACCCAGTGCGCACACTATCGTAGTGTGCGCTGGCCCGTGCTGTCCCTGGCCCCGAACCCACTCCTCCCCTGGGCCCTGATCACATCCCTCTACAGTCTCTCGGAGCTCCTTCGCCACTCCTGCTGCATCTGCCCATGCTCCAATCACTGACCTGGACCTTGCTGACATCACTCTTTGCTGCCGTTGCCCTCCTGCACCAGCTCGCGCTGTACCTTGTAGTGGTCTCCATGCTGCTCCCTGGGCCGCTGCACGCCGCTCCCTCCATGGCCCCGACCTGCCGCCGATGGTCTCCGAAACTATCAGCGGCAGGTCGGGGCCACAAAAGGAGTGGCGTGCAGCGGCCCGGGAGCAGCGTGGAGTAGAGTGGGACTACAGTCAAAGATATGGACCCAGTCCTAAATAGCAAGGACAGGGAGGGGGAAAACAGGAATATCACTGTGGCATCTTCCCACTCTATCTGAGGAGGAGGGAGAATGGGCCATTGTGCCAAAAGAGCTGCCGATTTTAAACTTGTTGTTTTCCTCATGGCAGCGTGAGCCCCACTTCCACTGCATTTTTGCAAGTACACTTCCATGATGCAAGTGCACTCTCTGGGGCAGATGTCATTTAGGTAATTCTCCCTCTTCTGTCAGGAGGAATGGGATGGGTGCAAGAAATGCCGGTGCCACCCCCCCCCAGCCATTGTTGTTTCTCCTCATCGGTAAAATGGGGTACAGACCCAATGAAACTGGGTCCTGCCTCCAATTCCACCCTCTCTCTCAGGTGTTCATTATCATTCAGCTCTTCTAAGCCCTGGAATTCTGAGCCCTTAACAATTCAGCAGCTGAGACTATATTCACATTTGCTCAGCCTTAACACAAAGATGAATAAGTTCCAGATTAACAATTGAGATGGTGGGAATGTGGTAATGAGGACTATGTAATTATAAATCTGTAGTATGGATGGAAAGAAGGAAGGTAATAGTTTTACATTTCTCTAGTCCTCAGCCCCACATTCTCATCTGTTAAAATGGCATTGAGAAATTTGAAATGAATGCATAACTGGCCATATTCTACTGCAAGCAAATTCAACTGAGCCATTAACCTCTATTTTAAATGGTTAACTGCACCTCAGCTAATTTCTAGGTTTATTCACTTTGGGCATTATTCTTTCTCTACCTTAGGGTATGGTTACACACACATAATTTAATATTTACTAATTCATCTCTTTATGTGGCATTTGACAAGGTGCCACATAAAAGGTTACTGCACAAGATAAAAGTTCACGGGCTTGGGGGTAATATATTAGTATGGCTAGAGGATTGGCTAACTAACAAAGCAGAGAGTCGGAATAAACGGTTCATTTCTGTTTGACAACCAGTAACTAGTGGGGTGCTGCAGGGATCAGTGCTGGGACCCCAACAATTTGCAATCTATATTAACAATTTGGAAGAAGGGACTGAATGTAACGAAGCCAAGTTTGCTGACGATACAAAGATGGGAGGAAAAGTAGTGTGAAGAGGACACACACAAAATTTGTAAAAGGACATAAACAGGCTAAGTGAGTGGGCAAAGATTTGACAGATGGAGTATAATGTTGGAAAGTGCGAGATCATGCAGAAAAACATCTGGCAACTGAAAATATAATATAGTCGTCGGCACCGATTCCAACATGGAAGGTCATGCTTGACCAGCCTTATTGAATTCAGAAACATGGACCATGTACAGTAGATACCAAGTCGGTGGAGAATACCATCAACTATGTCTCTAAGATCCTAAAAATCCACTGGAAGGACAGATGCACCAACATTAACGTCCTCGACCAGGCCAGCATCAAAGCACTGACCACACTTGATCAGGCCACATAGTTCGCATGCCAGACACGAGCGCCCAAAGCAAGCGCTTTACTCTGAACTCCTTCAAGGCAAATGAGCCAAAGGTAGGCAGAGGAAACGTTACAGGGACACCTTCAAAGCCTCCCGGGAAAAAGTGCAACATCCCCACTGACACCTGGGAGACCCTGGCCAAAGACTTCCCTAATTGGGGGAAGCGCATCCGGGAGGGCGCTGAGCACTGCGAGTCTCGTCGCTGAGAGCGTGCAGAAATCAAGCGCAGGCAGCGGAAAGAGCGTGCGGCAAACCAGTCCCTCCCACCCCTTCCTTCAATGACTCTCTGCGCCACCTGTGACAGAGACTAAGGTTCTCATATCGGACTGTACAGCCACCTAAGAACTCGTGTTAAGAGTGGAAGCAAGTCTTCCTCGATTCCGCAGGACTGCCTGTATGATGATGTATTCTTTGAAGAAGTAATAGAAAGGATAGATAAGGGTAATGTAGTAGGTGTAATATAAATTGGATTTCCAAAAAGCCTTCAATAAGGTCATGGATAGAAGACTCATGACTAACCTGTGGAGTCAGGGACAAGTACCAGAAAGTATAGTAAGCTGGCTGCAAAACAGCTAGTTGGGGTTAAAAGTTAGTTACTCAGGCCTCAAGTTTCCACATGATTTGCTCCAGATTTTTAGGAGCAACTGGTGGAGAACGGAGTATCTTAGAAATCGGAATTCTCCACATTTAGTTTTCTGCAGTTCTAGTCAGGTAGAACAGTTTCACTTTTGAACAGAATTTTTTTTTCAAAAGGGGGCGTGTACGGCCACTGACTCCTGATTTGAAAGTTTCCACAGTGAAAACGTACTCCAAACTAACTTAGAATGGAGCAAGTGAAGATTTTTGTAGGCTTGAAAAAACCTTGTCTACACATTAAAAAATCAGGCGCAGGTTACAAATTAGGCGTCGGGAACGAGGAGGGGGGGCAAGGGAAGTCATTAAATTCTACAATAAATCCTTAGTTATACTTATACAAATATTATACAAATAAATCCAACCTGAATAAAAATTTATAAGCAAAGAAAAGATTAAATAAACCATGTTCCTACCTGTGTGAAAGTGCTTCAGGCAGGCCTTTCAGGCAGCTGTTTGCCGTCGGGCCCGACTGACGGCGGCGGCGGGGGGGGGGGGGGAGGGAGAAAGCTGCAGGAAGCCTCAGAACTTGAGGCAGCCGTTTGCCATCGGGCCCGACGGACGGCAGGGGGAGAAAGCTGCAAGAAGCCTCAGTGCTGATCATGGAAGGGCAATGTGGTTTTATTAAAAAATGTTAAACATTGAACAGCTACAAAGAATTTGAATAGTCTCAAACAAGTGCATGTGTTCCGTTTATCACAGTCTATCTTTAATTACAGAATGCACTCCCTCACCCTCACACACAGAAATATCAAAAAAATTTAAATACAAGCCTTTGCAAGGGTTCAATAAACAAATTTTCACTTTTTCTACAGCACTTTTAAAATGGCCGAGTGGCAATGTTTACTTCAGACTGCGCGTGCGCGAACGCTCCAACGCGCACGCGCAGGGTTGCCGGCACGAAAAAAACTCATTTAAATTGTACCCGCCCCCTCCTACTTACAAAATCGGCGCGAGTGGTAGGCTCCGCCCCCTGTGCGCCGCGCCAAGCAGCCATCGAGCTGCAAAGCGCTTGAGAATAGCGCGTTTTTTTCAGGCGCCGTTTTCGGCGCGAAAAACGGGCGCCCAGCTCGGAGGGGCACCTGTTTTGCCAAGTAGAAACTTGGGGCCTCAGTTTGGCAAATGGTGGGAAGTGGTGTTGCACAAGGATAGGTGCTGGGACAAACTGCTGTTCACCATTGATAATTTGGACTCCGGAATCGGATGTACTATTTTAAAATTTGTAGATGACACCAAATTGTGGATGTAATGACAAAATACACATAGACATTAATCAATTTACAGAATGAGTGCGTAATTGGCAAATGAACTTCCATATAGATAAGTGAGGTAGTATATTCTGGTAGGAAGAATAAGGAGGCCACATACTCCTTGGAAAATAAGTGTCTAAATGGGGTAGAGAAACAAGGCTCTGGGGGTAAAGATGCACACATCGAAACATAGAAATTTACAGCGCAAGAAGGAGGCCACTCTGGCCCATTGTGTCCGCGCCGGCCGACAAAGAGCCACACAGCCCTTGGTCAGCAGCCCTAAATGTTACATGTAAACCTATGAACAATAACGGAAAGGCAAAGAGCACCCAGCCCAACCAATCCACCTCACCACAAGTGCGATATCCCTTATACTGAAACATTCTACACTCCACCCCAACTGGAGCCATGTGATCTCCTGGGAGAGGCAAAAACCAGATAAAACCCAGGCCAATTTAGGGGGAAAAATCTGGGGAAATTCCTCTCCGACCCATCCAGGTGATCGAAACTGGTCCAGGAGATCACCCTGGCCGTATTCTATTCCCTGCAGTACTTACCATTATATCTGCTCCATCCAACAAAAGGTCATCCAGTCTAATCCCAATTACCAGCTCTAGGTCCGTAACCCTGCCGGTTGCGGCACTTTAAGTGCCTATCCAATCATCTCTTAAAAGTGGTGAGGATTTCTGCATCCCACTACTCTTCCAGGCATCGAGTTCCAGATCCCCACAACCCTCTGCATAAAGAAACCCCCCCCCGGTCAAATCCCCTCTAAACCTTCTACCAACCACCTTAAAACTGTGCCCACTAGACCCTTACTATCCACTATGTCCAGGCCCCTCAATATTTTGTAAGTCTCAGTGAGGTGCCTCAACCTCCTCTGTTCCAGTAATCACTAAAAGTAATGACACAGGTTAATTAGGCCATTTTAAAAAAGCAAACAAAGCACTGGGATTAATTTCTTGAGGGATGGGATAGAATTGAAAAGCAAAGCAGTGATGTTAAACTTGTGTAGAACATTGGTTAGATCACACTGAACAGTTCTGGTCTCCATATTACAAAAAGGCTATAGAGGCACTGGAGAAGGTGCAACAAAGATTTACTAGAATCACACCAGAACTGAGGGGTTATTTCTAAAGATTGAACAGGCTGGGGCTCTCTTTTTCTCTAGAAAAGAGAATACTGAGGGGTGACCTGACACAGGTCTTGAAGATTATGAACGGTTTTGATGAGGTAAGTGTAGAGATGATTCCATTTGTGCGCAAGTCAAGAACTGGGGTCCATAAGATAGTCACTAATGAATCCAACAGAGAATTCAGGAGAAACCTCTTTACCCAGAAAGTGGTTAAAATGTGGAACTCGCTACCATAAGCAGCAGTTGAGGCAAATAGCATAGATGTATTTAAGCGGAAGCTCGATAAGCACATGAGGAAGAAAGGAATAGAAAGATATGTTAATAGAGTGATAGGAGGTTCATGTGGTGCATGAACACCAGCCTGGTCGTGTTGGGCTGAATGGCCTGTTTCTGTGCTGTAAATATTCTAATACTTGTAATAGCTTGAGACATATGGAAATTAATGAGGAATATTGCTTTAAATTTAATGTAAACCATGAGGCTCCAAGATATGTACTAGAATGGCCCAGAACTAAAAAGCTTGGATGCTCCTGCCTTAAGTGGCATTTTATACAGAGTCCTGATGAGACAAACCAAGCAAATTGTCCAAAGCAGATGTACCTGAAGCAAAGTATAGCACTAAAACTTGAAGAATAAATTCTGAAAGTTATAGTTATAATTTTAAATGATGCTTTTAACATTTAATTCCTAATATTTATGTAAAGAAAATGTTAAGAGCATTTAATTTCCATAATATGAGGCAAATATTAAATTTGTCAATCCAGTGTGCCTCTTGTTCAAATTTGTGCAGATGAATAACTTCAGTCTGAGCATTTTGAAACTAGAAGCAAAATTAGGGCAGGAAGTGGGAAAGCCGTTTTTAACGAGACATCTGTATGCATGTGTACATACTTACTATTTGTATCAAAGTTCTGGCAAGGGGGTCTCAAATATTAAATTGGCTAAATAATCTATTGATATATTTATAGTGTGATTGAGGCAGAAATGTTAGTCAGAACAGAGAAAAGCTTCCTCCTTCAAATCAGTGTTGTGGAACTAGGGAGACGAGGCTCATTCTGGTGTCTCATCTGAAAGGTGGCACATCAAACAATGCAATACTGCATTGGGACATCAATTTAGTTCAAGTGCTTCGGAGGTGTAGAGTAGGGCTTGAACCATAACCGTCTAAGTCTGACAAAAGGGTTAACAACTAAGCCAAGCTGATAATGTAGGGATCAGTTTGGTGCATGCTAACCATATGACTGGATCAATCGGCAATATAAACTTGTTTTCTACAATATTACACATATTGACCTTCATATTACAGATCCAATTTTTTAAAGATTTAAATTTGCAATTTACATTATCTTTACAAAGTGAAATTTGATTAGAGTATCTTACTTGCTACCAATCCCACTTGAACTCATAACATCATAATTGTATGAAGGATGTGCTCCCTAAAGTTACCCAGTGTCAGTAAATTGGGAGTTTTACTATATTGAGGGATTATTTAGGCATGAGATAAATCTGAGTCTTGCAACTGCATGATCTTTGGCTGAAAATACAGTTTATGAAGTTGTCCAATTCTGCAAAAGAATCTATTCTGGGAATCCCTGAAAAAGGTTTCCTTTGCAGAAGGATGGATCTTCTTTAGTGATGGTCTTGCACTTGAACACAATTCATAATTAGTTATTGTCATTGGATTGAGTTTAGATAGGGTCTAGGGCTAGATCTAGGTTAGATGTCAAGCAGTGGTTCTTTTCCTAGAGAATAGTAGACCTCTGGAACAAGCTGCCGTTTCATGTGGCATTCCTTCAAACGAAAGCTGGATTTGTTTCTGGTTGCTGCGGAGATCACCTCTTACAGAAGGTAGGTTTGCAGGGAATTTAATGGCCAGAGTGATCTCCTGCACTAGTTTCGATCGCCTAGAGTAATTTCCCAGATTTTTCCCTCCAAATTAGCCTGAGTTTTTAAAACTTTTTTTGCACCTCCCAGGAGATCACATGGTTTGGGTGCGGCGGAGTGTATATGTTGTGATACAAAGGTATCACAATTGTGTGGGACAGGCTTGATGGACCAGATGGTCATTACCTGTCCGTCATTGTTTGTATGTTTGTAGTTAACACTGTGAGAGTATAGATGAGTTGCTTGTTTTTGTATGAAGAGAAACATCTGCTTAAAAGGTGCATAGTATTTGCAGGTAAAATTGAATCAAACTTTGAGTGCCTTGACCAGGAGGTAGACAGTTGTACATAAATCACTTTTAATGTAGGTCATTTATTTTGACGTGAACCATGCTCACGCGGGGGGGGGGGGGGTGGGGGTGGGGTAGGGTAGTGCATTCCTGTGACAATCAGTAAATGGAAGCCCAGATTGTAAAATGAAATATTTTTTCATGTCATGAACATTTTGTGTTGCAATCAGTGTTTCTAGTAACCTAAACAAATGTTCATGCTATCTTGAATATCAATTAAAACATTTTTATTAGTATAATGTGGTTGAGGTTTTCACTTTACAACATTCAAAGTGCTTTGTTTAAATGCATAGAAACATAGAAAATAGGTGCAGGAGTAGGACATTCGGCCCCTCGAGCCTGCACCGCCATTCAATAAGATCATGGCTGATCATTCCTTCAGTACCCCTTTCCTGCTTTCTCTCCATACCCCTTGATCCACTTAACCGTAAGGGCCTTATCTAGCTCCCTCTTGAATATATCCAATGAACTGGCATCAACAACTCCCTGTGGCAGGGAATTCCACAAGTCATCAACTCTGAGTGAAAAAGTTTCTCCTCATCTCAGTCCTAAATGGCCTACCCCTTATCCTAAGATTGTGTCCCCTGGTTCTGGACTTCCCCAACATCGAGAACATTCTTCCCGCATCTAACCTGTCTAGTCCCATCAGAATCTTATATGTTTCTATGAGATCCCCTCTCATCCTTCTAAACGCCAGTGAATAAAGGCCCAGTTGATCCAGTCTCTCCTCATATGACAGTCCAGCCATCCCTGGAATCAGTCTGGTGAACCTTTGCTGCACTCCCTCAATAGCAAGGGCTGTGACAGGTTGCTAATATATTGGGCCCAAGTTTCCACACGATAAAAAACGGGCGCCCCTCTGACCTGGGCGCTCGTTTTTCGCGCCTAAAACGGCGCCGGAAAAAAAACGCGCGATTCTGGAGCGCCCTGCAGCTCCTTGTCTGTTTGGCGCAGCGCCCAGGGGGGCGGAGCCTACACTCGCGCCGATTTTGTAAGTGGGAGGGGGCGGGTACCATTTAAATTAGTTTTTTTCCTGCCGGCAACTCTGCGCGTTCGCGTTGGAGCTTTCGCGCACGCGCAGTGTGAAGGAAACATTGGCACTCGGCCATTTTTGTTGTTCTTTGTAGCTGTTTAATTTTTGAAAATTTTTTAATAAAAGCACATTGCCATCAGCACTGAGGCTTCTTGCAGCCTTCTCACTGTCTCCTTCCCCCCCGCGAGAACGAACGGCTGTTTCCTTCCCCACCCCCCCACGGGAACGAACGCCTGCAGCATTCTCCGTGGCTGAAGCACTTTCACACAAGTAGGAAGATGGTTTATTTAATCTTTTCTTTGCTTATAAATGTTTATTCAGGTTGGATTTATTTGTATAATATTTGTAGAAGTATAAATAAGGATTTATTCTAGAATTTAATGACTTCCCTTTCCCCCCCCCCCCCCCGACCTCGTTCTGGACGCCTAATTTGTAACCTGCGCCTGATTTTTTAATGTGTAGACAAGGTTTTTTCAGTTCTACAAAAGTCTTCACTTGCTCCATTCTAAGTTAGTTTGGAGTACGTTTTCACTGTGGAAACTTTGAAATCAGGCGTCAGTGGCCGGACACGCCTCCTTTTGAAGAAAAAATTCTGTTCCAAAGTGGAACTGTTCTACCTGACTAGAACTGCAGAAAAAAAAATGTGGAGAATTGCGATTTCTAAGATAGTCCGTTCTCCACCAGTTGCTCCTAAAAATCAGGCGCAAATCATGTGGAAACTTGGGCCCATTATGTTTTGAAGTTTTAAACACGTTTGCTTTGTTTTCATGTTGCCAATGTTTATCTTTTTTGTAATAGATTATTTTTTATCCAGTCCTGTCACGTAGTTAGCTTGCTATATTGTGCAGTGATTTAAACAATGCATACACGAGTGTACAAATATATTTTTATGTGTCATCTTCCACTCCAAGCTGATGTCAGATTTTATTCCCATACATTCTGAAATACCATTGCGCATATGAAAATGGGGACCAATTCTCATAGTACACAGCTACTTCTGTGGTGGAACTCTGAAATGTAAGTGATAAATATCTTCTTTCATCCATTATCTGGCCAGCTTCATGGCACATGTCTATCTTGCTACTCATGAACATTGCATTTTACGATCCTTTTCAAACACCGTTTTGTTTGAAAATTTGTGTATAATCTAGATCCTTCGTGTTTTTGACTTGTATTCTTTAAGAAAAGAAAATACATAATTGCTGTTTGTTTTTTGAAAGTTGCATTTAGGTCATTTTAGCCTTCGCCCAAATATTAAACCATAAAGATATTGGGGAGTTCAGTAAATATGATGACCTCGACTGATAATGAGGATCAAAGTGAAATCAAATTCAGCATTTTTTTGTAATGCAGTAGTTATACTTCAAGTAACTATACAGTTGTGATAACATTGATAGATCGGGGGCAGTGTGATCTGACCTCATTAGCACTTTAGCTGTACACTTAGATATGATCTTTTAAACCTTTCTGGTACAATGGAATACTTCAGGCTAACAAATATACATGCTTAAAGAGAAGATTTGACTCGAATTAAAAAAAACAAGGCTGATTTTTGTTGCGCATTAATTCCCTTTTTTTAAAAAATTGTTTTGCTATTTACATCTTGCTATTCATCAATAAAATTCATTTGACTTGGCATCCTGTTGCATACTAGCCTTATGGTGATTGACTAATGTAAATATAATTCAAACAATTTTGATATTTTCAGTTATTACTGAAATATATTTCTAGCATCCATTTTTTTTCATTGTTTAATTTAGGTAGATTATTCAAAATGTTGTTGCAGGTTTGGGGTAAACATTGAAACTTCTTAATTGCATATTCTGCACTAAGCTACTGTGATACTATAAGTTTTTTGTTTTTCTCGATGGTAACCTTTCAGGTCAGACCTGCAATGTTTCACCCAGAATAGTACGGATACCTGTAGTTGGCAAATCAATATACTCATTCAGGCCTTTTGTTTTTTAAGACACTAACAACCAGTTAAACCAGAGTATATGTACTTGTCAAATGCAATTATATCTTGATTGCACTAAAAGATTATTCTCTTGCCATGTGATTTTGAAAATGTGGATTTTAATACACTACTGTACTGGCATTATGTTACCCTCAAGTAGGTTTGGGCATCTGGTTCTTTTTGTAGTTGAGACTCTGCTCTGGTTAAATAGCTGCAAGTTTTTACTTTATGAATTTCGGGAATTTGAAGCATAACTTTGTACATGTGCAGTAGTAATGTGAAGTGAGCCTGGTCTGAAATGAATATTCTGCCATTTCCTAACATTCTGCAAGAAAGTAGTGAAAGGATATCGTTAGCCTATCACCAATTACTTACATTTTTTTTAGTGGAGTTTTAATCTTGTATGGGGTTTCCCCCTTTAGCAGAGCTCTGAAGTAGTCCCATGTTGCTATGGTGATGGGTAGACTGTTCATATGCTGAGAGCTAACATAAGGGTGTTTGATTGTTACATTGTCTATTATGCAGCAATGAGTATGCTTTGTGTGGTCATGATGACACGTAAAGCTCCAAGGCATTGTTGTAATTGCAGCTGGTGTTTGATACTGCTGAATGCCAGTGTGTTGACTGTTTGAATTTTTCCAATTGCTAGCATCTCCCAGGAAGCATAGAAGCATATTTTGAGGTCGTTGTGCAAGTCATCTGGTTATAATCAATGTATGTGACCAGCCTATCATCATCAAATATAGAGAAGTCCAGGAAGGAAGAGTCAGATGGATCATGTAAAGGTGAGGGATGAGTGGAAATTGGAAGCATGTAGGTGATTAAATTCTCCGTCAGGGTACCAACACAGTTATCGTAATGGAAGTGATGCCCTACAAAAGAACAGGCATAAAAACAGAAAATGCTGGCAATCTCAGCGGGTCAGGCTGCATCTGTGGTGAGAGAAAGGGAGCCAAAAATGGGCAGAGGTTATCTGAAATTGTTGAACTCTATGTTGAGTCCAGAAGACTGTAAAGTGCCTAAACGAAAGATGAGGTGTGGTTGAGGAAAAAGGAAGACATGTCAGTGGCACTAGTGGAACCTGGAATATGTGGAACATTCTTTGTTCAACTCAGTCCGACTCTGGTCCCCTCCCTCACCTCTTTTTCCAAGTACATTGATGACTGTATCGGTGCCGTTTCCTGCTCTCGCCCTGAACTAGAAAATTTCATTCACTTTGCATCCAATTTCCACCCGTCCCTCACCTTCACATGGTCCATCTCCGACTCGTCCCTTCCCTTCCTCGATTTCTCTGTCTCCATTTTTGGGGATAGGCTATTGACCAGTATCCATTATAAGCCCACAGCTACTTGGACTGCACTTCCTCCCAGCCCGCTTCCTGTAAGGACTCCATTCCATTCTCCCAGTTTCTCTGTTTCCTTTGCATCTGCTCAGATGATACCACCTTTCACACTAGTGCCTCTGACATGTCTTCCCTTTTCCTCAACCGAGGACTCCCCTCCGCCGTGGTTAACATGGCCCTCGACCGTGTCCGTTCTATTTCCCGCACCTCTACTCCCACCCCTTCCCCTCCCTTTCAGAACCACGACAGGGTTCCCCTTGTCCTCACCTTCCACGCCACCAGCCTCCGCGTTCAACGGATCCCTCCGTGACACCCTGGTCCATTACGCAGTCACCCCCAGCACCCCCTCCCCTTCCCCCACGGCACCTTCCCGTGCAGGCTTAGGAGCTGCAACAGCTGCCCTTTAACTCCTCCCTTCCCACTATTACCAGGACCCCAAATACTCCTTCCAGCTGAAACAGCGATGTACTTTGTACTACTTTCAATTTAGAATGCTGCATTCACTGCTCATGATGTGGTCTCCTCTACATTGGGGAGACCAAACGCAGATTGGATGACTGCTTTGCGGAGCACCGCCGTTCAGTCCGTAAGCATGACCCTGAGCTTCCGGTCGCCTGTCACTTTAATTCCCCGCTCCACTCCCACTCCAACATCTCCGTCCTTGACCTCCTACACTTTTCCAATGAAGCTCAACGCAAGCTCGAGGAACAGCACCTCCTCTTTTGTTTAGGCACTTTACAGCCTTCTGGACTCAACATCGAGTTCAATAATTTCTGATAACCTCTGCCCATTTTTGGCTCCCTTTCCCTGCTGAGATTTCCAGCATTTTCTGTTTTTATTTCTGGTTCCAGCATCTGCCGTTTTTTGCTTTTGTAAAAGATCAGGCATATCTGAACCTCTGGGTTCCCGTAGTGACACTTTAACCAGAGGTACTGATCAAAGTTCTGTTAAATGTGGTAAGATTGAATTCTTGCCTGTGAACTTGAGAAATCCAGTCCTTCTGCAAATTAGTAAACAACGTCCTTAAAGCATGCTTTAAGAGCTTGGGTTCAACAAATGATGGCTAATTCTATATTAAAACTTCTGCATACAGGGGTTAGACTACCAGATTACAGCTTAATTCCAGAGTCCCATCAGCAGAAGGAGTAAAGCTTAGATACTTGTCTTCTGTGCTGACTAATAATCTTGAGGCAACAGCGCGTGCTGCTGGGCAACTATGGGTATCTGATTTAAGCACAAGCATCTGGTTTAGTTCTATTGTGTATATAGTACTTCATTGGCTGTAAAGCGCTTTGAGGCAACTGGTGGTCATGCAAGGCGCTTTATAAATCTAAGTCTTTCTTTCTATTGTTCCTGTGGTGCTGTGCAGATATGACTGGCTACATCTCTGTTGAAGAAGATTGACTGAGTATGCTGTTCATCCAGCTCATTTATCTGCATACTTTTGGCTAGCACTGAGACTTTTTTCTGAATTCTGTTAAACAAGGCTATCCTATCCCATCACTGAATATTTGCTTTATTTGTAGAATATCTGAAGTTTATCACAATTGATGTTCAGCTTGTCCAAGGATTTCCATCACTCTGCAGGATTTTGTTCTTTTCGGCACTTGTTTTGATGTAGTTACCAAGACGAGGCACTTTATATTAAAAAAAATATAGATATAGATAAATATAGATATATATATTTGCAAATATATTATACGATACAAATAATTGCTCAGTGCTGCAGTGCTGGAATGAAAATAACAATGCCAGGTTTTTTAATGTACAAAAATGTTATTACTGTGTTATAAATTCTGATCAAATAATGTAAAAACCAGACCCACAGTTTTTATGTTGCCCAGTAAATCTGTTACAAAAGTTGTACACTAGATGTCCAAGTTATTAGTCATTATTAAAATGTGAGTTAATTCTGTATTTTATGGATTTCAGAAAATGTGGCTTTGAGTTGTGCTTAAAGGTCATTCTGTTTTTTAAAGGAGTGAAATGACACATTACACAGATAAAGGGAAGAATGGGCACAGCTGGTAGTTTAAAGGAAAATGAGAAGGAAAACATCGATGTTATCGGATTCAGTAGTTCATTAGTCTATTGGTTTACTTGGGTTTTGTTGAACACAATGGGGCAGAATTTGCGGTCAGTATGACGCCATCGTACCACCTTTGAAATTGACCGCTAGTTTGGGATTTGCGCATGCTCTAAATTCCAAACTTGCGATCTGTCAAGTTCCGACTTTTCAGATCATCCGCTGCGACTGTCAAGTCCATTGCTGGAGCAGAGTTGTGCTAATTGCCACCAACTGCCCAGCCATTACACAGGAACATTTTCTGGCTGGTGCAAACAGGCACAGGAGCCTGTTTACACAGGATAAGGGAGTGGCGGTGGTGGGAAAGAAGAAGGGGAGAGAGAATATGCAGATATGCAGCGGCTTGAAATATACACCAGCAATTTTCATAATTTTTAATTACATTTTTATCATTATCTTCAAAATAAGTACCTATATCCACCTAACTAATATCTCTTCATTCTAATTATTATAATTAATCCCAACACAACTCGCGGAGACACTTGGGCAAAGGGTGGAAACAAACTACCAAAGCACCATCATCCTTTTCATTTCAAAGCAAGATTACAAGGATGTTTTTATTAGAAAAAGATGCCCTTGTGCAGTAGCTGCGATATATTCACAAAAGGAAAAGAACAAGTGTCTGATGTTTTTGGTTAACTGCTCAAAATGGCGATGACATAGATGACTATTCCCTGAGGCTTTTATAATTTGAACCAATTTAACAAACTATTAATGAAATACAATTTCCCTGCAGTGAAACTTTTGTACACAAGAAACCTAGACACGCAAGCATGATATTTACATTGCCTCTGCTAATATGAAAAAAAAGGTTTTGACAAGGTCCTACAAAAGAGAGTCTTTTATAACAGTAATGTTGCCAGCAGCGCGCAGGGGGGAGGCGGTGCCAATAAGGGTGCACCCTGAGCTCGGGGTAACCGAGCCCTGGGACTGGGGTGGCAGCCTCCCAAACCCACCCGGTGCAGGCTCTGACCACTGCCCCTCGGCCACAGGCTGTGCCCCTCACTGACTGTGCCCCGGGAGGCGGGCCGTGCCCCTCACTGACTGTGCCCCAGGAGGCGGGCCGTGCCCCTCACTGACTGACTGTGCTCCCGGCCCCGGGAGGCGGGCCGTGCCCCTCACTGACTGACCGTGCCCCCGGCCCTGGGAGGCGGGCCGTGCTCCTCACTGACTGACCCTGACCTTGGCCTGGCCCCCACTCCCACTCCCACCATTGCCTTACCGGATTCGGCAATGCGAGCGCCGCCTCAACAGCTCGCCGCCATCCCGGGACGTCCCAAAGCGCTTTACTTTTGGAGTGTGGTCACTGTTGTAATGCGGGAAACGTGGCATCCAACTTGCGCACAGCAAGCTCCCACTGATAATGACTAGATAATCTGTTTTAGTGTTGTTGATTGGGGGATAAATATTGGGCCAGGACATCAGGGATAACTCCCCTGCTCTTCAAAATAGTGCCATGGGATCTTTTACGTCCACCTGAGAGAGCAGACGGGGCCTCGGTTTAACGTCTCATCCGAAAGACGCACCTCCGACAGTGCAGCACTCCCTCAGCACTGCACTGAGTGTCAGCCTCTGTCACTGGAGTGTCAGGCTAGATTTATGTGCTCCAGAGGAGGACTTGAATCCACAACCCTCTGACTCTGATGAGTGTGCTACCCACTGAGGTGCACAACTAAACTCATTTGACCCACTTGTGTTGCTGTTTAGTTGCCTGTTAGCTACTTTTAATATCTCATGTCAGGGTTTTGGAGCATAGGGATCCCCCCACCCTTTTATACCCAGGGAAGTGGCCAGGGCGCAGGAGAGGCATGAATCTGGGGCCCAGAAGAGGGGCAGCATGGGCCAGCCCACACTGCGATATGTGTGCGTGCTCGGTCTGTGCAGCAGAGCTGGTCTCCAGTTAGTCTTGGGTAACCCTTGCCACTGGACCAAGACCTAGCTCTGTCAAGCCCGTGTGGTGGCTGGTGTGCAACGGCCACCATGCGTTAAAAAAAATCCACACATAGGCATCTTCCATCCTTCACGATGTAGTTCAGGATCTGGAATATTAGGTCCTTCTTTGATACACCTGTGAACTCATCCCTTTTTTGGCGTGGAAACAAGTCATCCTCGCTTCGAGGGACTGCCTATGATGATGACGCAAGAGATTAGTGTGCAAAATTAAAGCACATGGGATTGGGGGTAATGTATTGACGTGGATAGAGAATTGGTTGGCAGACAGGAAGCAGAGTGGGAATAAACTGGTCCTTTTCAGAATGGCAGGCAGTGACTAGTGGGATACTGCAAGGTTCAGTGTTGGGACCCCAGCTATTTACAATATATATTAATGATTTAGACAAAGGAATTGAATGTAATATCTCCAAGTTTGCAGATTACACTAAGCTGCGTGGCAGTGTGAGTTGTTAGGAGGATGCTAAGAGGCTGCAGGGTGACTTGGACAGGTTAGGTGAGTGGGCAAATGCATGGCAGATGCAGTATAATGTGGATAAGTGTGAGGTTATCCACTTTGGTAGCAAAAAGAGGGGAAGGCAGATTATTATCTGAATGGTGACAGGTTAGTAAAAGGGGAGGAGCAGCGCGACCTGGTGTCATGGTACATCAGTCATCGAAAGTAGGCATGCAGGTACAGCAGGCAGCTAAGAAAGCAATGGCATGTTGGCCTTTAAAGCGAGTGGATTTGAGTATAGGAGCAGGGAGATCTTGCTGCAGTTGTATAGGGCCTTGCTGAGACTACACCTTGAGTATTGTGTGCAGTTTTGGTCTCTTATTCTGAGGAAGGACATTCTTGCTATTGAGGGAGTGCAGTAAAGATTAACCAGACTGATTCCTGGGATGGCAGGACTGACATATGAAGAAAGATTGGATCGACTAGGCTTATATTCACTGGAATTTAGAGGGGATCTCATAGAAGCATATAAAATTCTAACGGGATTGGACAGGTTAGATGCAGGAAGAATGTTCGTAATGTTGGGGGAAGTCCAGAACCAGGGGTCACAGGCTAAGAATAAGAGGCAAGTCATCGAGGACCGAGATGAGGAGAAACTTTTTCACCCAGAGAATTGTGAACGGAACCTATGGAATTCTCTACCACAGAAAGTTGTTGAGTCCAGTTCGTTGGATATATTCAAAAGGGAGTTAGATGTGGTCCTTACGGCTAAAGGGATCGGGGGGTATGGAGAGAAGGCAGGAGTGGGTACTGAAGTTGCATGATCAGCCATGATCATACTGAATGGTGTTGCAGGCTCAAAGGGCTGAATGGCTTTCTCCTGCACCTATTCTCTGTTTTCTATGAAGCATTAAAAACATCATGGATGGGCAACGGCGATTTCTGTTTCCTGACTGGTGCACCGCCCCACGTGATCCCAGGTACGCTTGCGCACACTGTGCACCCCTGGGATCCGTGGGCCATTACAATGCACACAACTCCGCAGCAAAACAGCACAAGTTTTCGAAGGGGGCCTCACAACGGGTAAATGTGGATTTCTTTTGGAGGTCAGCGGCACACAACTTAGCTGTGCTGCCAACTGCAATTTCTGGGCCAATGTATGCATCCTTCAATAGGTGTTAATCAAGCATTGCCAATTCCGTGATCTGCATGAAACCCATTACAGGAGTGACACTTGTGACTTAATGTGCCCCAACCTAAAGCTGGTGGGTTTATTTCTTTCCCCAAGTTTTTTGCCCAGGTTTCCTGACTGCTTGCAGTACCCTTTGGTACCTTACTCTATTGGCCAATCTTTCTGTGTGGGCTCAAACATGAGTGCAAGCTGATTGTTTTGATGAAGAAAGAGAAGGCTCGCAGCCAAAGCCAAATCTGCCCTTGATCAATAACCAGATGTGAACTTTATATATTTTTTTAAATCACTGATTCACTGCATAGTGGTTAGAAGTGGAATACTTCTCAGCTTCTCTTCCCCCCCCCACCCCCCCGCCCTTTCCCGCCTCCGAGTTCGGTGCAGAGAACAAATGTAATATCCCTACTGCTGATGGCCACTACCTTATGATACCAATGCGTGTTCTCAAGTGCTCGTATTGAGTGGCGGAGTAGGCTCGAGGGGCCGTATGGCCTACTCCTGCTGCTATTTCTTATGTTCTTAGCCCATTGAACTAGAACCTTCCTGACTTGTACGGCTCAGATCCACAGACTTGAAGGCAAAACAAGCAAAATGATTAGTTTCCAGGAAAAGCCTGATTATAATTTGGAAACATTATATTTTAAACTTGGGATGCTGTGCACTTGCGTGATGTCAATGCGTGTTCTCAAGAGTGCACACTTTTGCCAGGTTGGCTACTCGATGCTTTGCAAGAACTGAATGGCTAACTTTTTTCTCTCTGGGGTTCCCCTCCCGCCCTGAGTGAGGAAGCATGTAATTACCATTCAATATCTCCCTGCAATTGCACAATGGAGACTGGCAACCCAATACATAAAGGATTCTACCATTTTGTGGCCTAGAAACATAGAAATATAGAAAATAGGTGCAGGAGTAGGCCATTCGGCCCTTCGAGCCTACACCGCCATTCAATAAGATCATGGCTGATCATTCCCTCAGTACCCCTTTCCTGCTTTCTCTCCATACCCCTTGATCCCCTGAGCCGTAAGGGCCATATCTAACTCCCTCTTGAATATATCCAATGAACTGGCATCAACAACTCTCTGCGGCAGGGAATTCCACAGGTTAAAAACACTGAGTGAAGAAGTTTCTCCTCATCTTAGTCCTAAATGGCCTACCCCTTATCCTAAGACTGTGTCCCCTGGTTCTGGACTTCCCCATCATCGGGAACATTCTTCCCGCATCTAACCTGTCCAGTCCCGTCAGAATCTTATACGTTTCTATGAGATCCCCTCATCCTTCTAAACTCCAGTGTATAAAGGCCCAGTTGATCCAGTCTCTCCTCATGACAGTCCAGCCATCCCTGGAATCAGTCTGGTGAACCTTCGCTGCACTCTCACTAGCAAGAAAGTCCTTCCTCAGATTATATGCAGGTACTGGTTCATACCCACAATGCTTGAATGTTCGTTCTTGGGAGTAGCCTTCATTTCTCCCCATTCCTTCTTTTTGATTATATGACTTGTGTATTGGGAGATACAGGTGCAGCACTTAAAATCAGGAACCCTCGGGACCGAGGCCATTCCGGACTTCGTGTTTTTCCCGACTTTCAAACGTGTTTCTGATGTCCGAAGTCCGGAAACGTCCGAGTCCAGGTTCCAATATTTCCGGTTTTTCAACATCATTTTGTAGTTCTTCTCTTCACAGGCCTTGTAGTCCTCGCTTCTTCGATACGCATGGTAAGTCTCCCTCTCTTGTTTTTGTACCTGTGTGTTTTGGAAGGTAGTCTGATGCCCTATATACCTATATCTGTACTTGAAAAGTTCTTTGGAACATTCCCTGTGTTAAGAGGCTTCTACCCTGTAGTGTATTTTCCCAATGTGAGCTTCCTGGCGCAGCACAGCCTTATAGTCCTCGCTTCGCAACGCATGGTAAGTGTCCCTCTCTCGCTTTTGTACCTGTATGTTTTGGAAGGTAGTCTGATGCCCTATACCTGTGGACTGTACAGTACAGTACTTGAATGCAAAGTTCGTAGGAACATCCCCTGGGTTAAAAGAGGCTTCTATTTTCACCATACTTAATGTGAGCTTCCCAACCTGTGTCTTTTGCTACCATCTTCAAATTTGAAAAGGAATGTACAGTACTCAAAGAATGACATATAATGTTTTTTTATTTGTAAAACAGTAAAGTTATGAAATATAAAATGAAGGCTTTTATTTGGTAAACAGGTACAGTTACAATTGGCTGGAGGTTGTGCTTGAGGTAGAGGGCTCAGCTATGATGTCTGGGACTGTTGATGGGCCAGCAATAGGATTATCAAATATTGGAATTGCTGGTGTAGTTGCACGCTGTAGGTCTGGGCCTTCTGATGTGACATATTTTGAAAGATATTTAATAATGTTTGTTTAAATAATTTGGGCTTTTCTTTCACTAATTTTTCCCGAATTCTGTAGACCTGCAGCATTTCTTCTTCACTTATGAAGCTTCGTTGCTCTAAGGTGTTAATTAATTCTTGACAAAGATTGATTGCTCTGCCAATCGGCACTTTTCGACATGATCACAGGCATCAACATCATCCTCACTGCTTTCATCCTTTTCTTCTGGATGCAAAACCCTCCATGATTTCTTCACCAGTCACTGCATGCACAATGGGAGCATCGTTGTCTATGTCCATGACTTCTGCGACATCGTCCTCATTCAATTCCTGCGCAGCTTCGCAAGTCAGCCCTCTAGCATAATCTAAAAGTTGAGCAATCATTGCTTTCTCCGTGGACACACGAAAGCCTTGAAAGTCCTGAGGAGCATCATCGTCAGCAAACACAGTTGATGGTCAGATGTTATGCCAAGCATTGACCAAGGTGTCTGCAGTTACTAAGTTCCATGCATCCGCAGCTGCCCATATGGTGTCCTTGATGGAGAAAGCTTTTGAGAATGCTTTTATTCCCATGCCTGTGTTCACAGCATTAAGTAATCACCTCATAACTTGTTTTTGTAGAGACACCAGTGATCTCAAAATTTCTTGGTCCATTGGCTGTAACATTTGGAGGTAAGTAGATTCTATGGACATTATCCTTTACCATAAGAACATAAAAAATAGGAACAGGAGTAGGCCATACGGCCCCTCGAGCCTGCTCCGCCATTCAATAAGATCATGGCTGATCTGATCATGGACTCTGCTCCACTTCCTCGCCCGCTCCCCATTAACCCCTTATCGTTTAAGAAACTGTCTATTTCTGTCTTAAATTTATTCAATGTCCCAGCTTCCACAACTCTCTGAGGCAGAGAATTTCACAAATTTACAACTCTGAGAAAATAAATTTCTCCTCATCTGCTTTAAATGGGCGGTCCCTTCTTCTAAGATCATGCCCTCTAGTTCTCGTCTTTCCCCCATCAGTGGAAATTTCCCCTCTGCATCCACCTTGTCAAGCCCCCTCATAATCTTATACGTTTTGATAAGATCACCTCTCATTCTTCTGAATTCCAGTGAGCAGAGGCCCAATCTACTCAATCTTTCCTCATAAGTCAACCCCCTCATCCTCTGAATCAACCTAGTGAACCTTCTCTGAACTGCCTCCAAAGCAAGTAAATATGGCGGCGCAGGCTCGAGGGGCCGTATGGCCTACTCTTCCTATTATGTTCTTATGAGCTTTTGGTAAACGATAATGTCCATGGAATCTATTTACCTCCAAATGTTACATCACTGATACAGCCAATGGACCAAGAACTTTTGAGATCGCTGAAGTGTCTACAAAAACAAGTTTGAGGTGATTGCTTAATGCTGTGAACACAGGCAGGGGAATAAAAACATTCTCAAAAGCTTTCTCTATCGAGGACTCCATATGGTCATCATCGGGATGTGCTAAGCAATTGTCTAGCAGCAAGTATATTTTGCAGTTTTCCTCAAGGCCAGCTTCTGTGCAATGAGCATATGTCTGAGGGACAAAATGCTTCTCAAACCAGTTCAGAAAGATTACCCTGGTTACCCATGCTTTCTTATTGGCATAATAATGCACTGGCAATACTCAAACTCTTGAAATATCTTGGATGCTGGCTTCTCCCAATGACCAGCTTACACTTATGTGTCCCAGCCACATTTGCAGCAGCAAGCATAGTCAACCTGTCTTTGGCATCTTTTACACCTGCTGGCTGCGTTTCTTCTAATGTCTTTTGCATTACGTAGCACCAAAACAGTGTTGTCTCATCAGCATTGTACATTTGCTCAGGTGAAAGGTTTTCATCAGCAGTTAGTTTGATGAACTCATCAATATAATTTTCAGCGGCCTCATGATGTGCTGAGGCTTTCTCTCCACATATTTTCAGTTGCCTGATTCCACGACGCCTTTTCAATTTGGCTAGCCAACCAGAAGAGTACTCGCATGGAGTTTCAATCCCCAGTTGTGCATGGAATATTTTAGCTTGTTGCACCACCATTGGGCCAGACAAAGGAACCTTTCCATTTTGCCGCGGTCGTCACCATTCCATCACTGCTCAATCCACATCATCACATCTCGGCTTATGCATACTTTTTCCCTTACTCATTTCCTTATGAACATCACTTTCCGCATAAAACTTCATGAGCTGTTCTTTCTGTTTTCTGATATCTTAGATGGTGGAGAGTCAAACACCATACTCCTCACTCAGTCTTCTTACAGAAGCACTTCTATCTAATCTCTGGAGTAACTCCACTTTCTTGGCAATTGAAAGTGAACCATGCTTCTTTCCTTTATCTGAACCTATTGGGGTATCTGTTGGCCTTTTTGACATGTTTGCAATGACACAACACAAATGCACAATCTTTACCTGTGCAGATCTTTAGATCGGGAACAACACCACAGCGATGGAGTCAGGTTGGGTGGGGTCTGATCATAGGATGTAGGTGGGTCAGGTGGGGTAGCCCTATAATGTTTAATGCCACTAATTTTTTTTTAAATGCTGCATTTAAAAGTGCATGTACAGTACAGGTGCAGATATAGGTAGTATTTTTTATTACAGGGACAGGTGTGCAAACTTAAAATCGCAATCTGGTCGGGTCAGCTCCGCTCGGAGTCATGGAGCGTGGTGATCTGATCGCGCAGTTGCTGCTTTGGGGATCTGCAATGTGCTGTGCAGAGTTTGATTCTGACCGAAGGGACTTGCGCGGGAGCTTGGTTGTTTCTGACCGAAGGGACTTGCGCGGGAGCTTGGTTGTTTCTGACCGAAGGGACTTGCGTGGGAGTTTGGTTGTTTCTGACCGAAGGGACTTGCGCGGCAGCTTGGTTGGTTCTGGTTGGGGACTTGCGCGGGAGCTTGGTTGTTTCTGACCGAAGGGACTTACGCGGGAGCTTGGTTGGTTCTGACCGAAGGGACTTACGCGGGAGCTTGGTCAATTCTGGCTGGGGACTTGCGCGAGAGCTTGGTTGGCTCTGACTGAAGGGACTTGCGTGGGAACTTGGTTGGTTCTGACCGAAGGGACTTGCACGGGACCTTGGTTGTTTCTGACTGAAGGAACTTGCGTGGGAACTTGGTTGTTTCTGACCGAAGGGACTTGCGTGGGAACTTGGTTGGTTCTGACCGAAGGGACTTGCGCGGGACCTTGGTTGTTTCTGACCGAAGGGACTTGCGCGGGAGCTTGGTTGTTTCTGACAGAAGGGACTTGCGTGGGAGATTGGTTGTTTCTGACCGAAGGGACTTGCGCGGGAGCTTGGTTGGTTCTGGTTGGGGACTTGCGCGGGAGCTTGGTTGGTTCTGACTGAAGGGACTTGGGCGGGAGCTTGGTTTATTCTAGTTGGGGACTTGTGTGGAAACTTGGTTGGTTCTGGCTGGGCACTTGAGTGCTTTGCAGAGTTGGTTCTGGCTGGGAGCTTGTGTGCTGTGCAGAGTTGGTGCAGACCCCGGAGCACTGGTGCGGTGACTGAAGACCTGGCCTGGAACAGGTAGGATTGGTGTTTTTATTCTTGCAATTTTTGTCACTGTGCAGTAGTTAGATTTCATTTGTTGACTTTTCTCTGGGCCCGGCTGGTGGCGGTGATGGTGTGGTAGGGTGTCCGGATTCCGGAACATTTTGCGGATTCTGGACGACCCTGCCACGATCTTCCAAAACTCCAGATTTTCGACGCTGCACCTGTATTGTTTTTGTACTCTCTTACTCATGAAAACTTTCCATTTTAATAAAATCTTAAAATAACAGCTTTTATTACAAATGCTGAGAAGGTTCTGCAGATTAATCATCTGAAGGAGAATGTTAACATTTATTGCGTAACTTGAGTATTTTTAACAACTAATTTGATTGGGGGTGAGAAAAAGAATTGATGTACTTCACGGGAATGGTTTGTATACAAGTGAGTATCTGTCGTGTAACCAAGCTTCAAAACACCACTAAATACTTAGGAGGGGAAACATGGAAACATAGAAAATAGGTGCAGGAGCAGGCCATTCGGCTCTTTGAGCCTGCACCGCCATTCAATATGATCGTGGCTGATCATGCAACTTCAGTACCCCACTCCCGCCTTCTCTCCATACCCCCTGATCCCCTTAGCCGTAGGGGCCACATCTAACTCCCTCTTGAATATATCCAACGAACCTGTACATCCCTATAGATTCAGAACAGGTCCTCATTCGTGGTTTACGTTAGAATATCATTATCGGTGCAAAGCAGAAACAACTTTGTAGCATAAACGTACCCTAAATTTGGGTGGTGGTTATTGAAATTTGACAATACAGGTTGATCCCCTCTTATCCGGCACCCTCGGGACCCGGCCTGTGCCGGATAAGGGATTTTGCCAGATGAGGGAAGGTCATGTTAAATTAGGTAGTACAAGTACTGAGCAAGGGGACATCTGGGCTGGCTGGCTTGGAGCTGGGAGTGTAGCAGAGAGATCATGGGGAGTGCAGCAGAGAGATCATGGGGAGTGGCGGATCGTCGGGTCAGGCCAGCGATTGCGGGAGTCGGCAGCGAAGAAGGACTTCAATTTGTTCATGTCGGAGCGGCCAGAAATGATGCCGGACGAGGGGTGGTGCCGGATAAGGGCGTCCCGGATAAGGGAGGTTCAACCTGTACCACTAATGATGCACAAATACTGCACAGCTTTGAACAGCTTGCTGGGGACAACAGACCATAGTCCTGTTTGGGAGGCTCTCGCATTAATGCAGCACATGTCAATAAGAATGACATCAGCTCAACAGGGTAAAACAAATATTAAAAACATTATTTTAGTTCATAATATGGATCTAACTTTTCTCTATATATTAAAATAGTAGTGCTTTGAGTTTCATAGCAAGGCTCCTTGCACGACAATATGTAGGGAGAATGTGATTTAATTCTGAGATGCAGTTAACCTTTTGGACGATAACCTAAACTGTAAGAACAGAACTTGAGTGAATTATGATGAGCATTTTGAACCTCGGGATTTGGTTATTTCCTTAAGCTTCTTTACAAATACTAGTTTATAATATACAGGTACTTCTGATCTGGCTAAGTTCGCTTCAGCCTATCTTTGATCCTTTTGCATTTATGTTTGTCTGGTAGCATGCCTAAATGCATTTTTTTTTAAAGTGGATTTAAAAACACTCAGCTTCATTCGTGGCCAATATTTTGTGGTTTGCAGTAGAAAGTAATTTGAAGACCTATGTAGCTTGTTTGTCTACTTGAGGTGGAAAGTTTTCAGTTGTGTGATGCAAGGACTGAAAGCACTAGTTCTTCAGCGCTTTGTACTCGATCTGTAATCTTGTACAAAATTTTCATTGATTTTTTTTCCCCCTTTCTTTTTCAGATGTGTGTGTTCCTGTTTTGGTGCCTTGGAATTGATTTAAAAGTGAAATTATAAGGGACAATTTTGAAAATCTGGATCAATATCTATCAGTGATATTCCAAAATGATAGGCAAATTAAAACACAACTTACTTTTAGCATGTTTAGTGATCAGTTCAATAACTGTATTTTATCTTGGCCGTTATGCAATAGAATGCCACCATCGAGTGGAAGAGCACAGTCAGCAGCATCCAAACGTGCTAGACAGTGGCAGGTCACTAAGTCACATTTCAAGAACTGGATTCAAAAATAGTTCAAATAAATTTGTTTACAACAAAGACATGCCGTTAATATTTATTGGAGGAGTACCGAGAAGTGGCACCACACTCATGAGAGCCATGCTGGATGCCCATCCTGATGTTCGCTGTGGGGAAGAAACCCGGGTTATTCCTAGAATCCTTGCAATGAAGCAAATGTGGAGCCGATCTGGCCGAGAGAAACAGCGATTGGATGAAGCTGGTGTTACAGATGAGGTGCTGGACTCGGCTATGCAAGCCTTTTTACTAGAAGTTATTGTTAAACACGGGGAGCCTGCTACATACTTGTGCAATAAAGATCCATTTGCCCTTAAATCATTGACTTACTTAAGTAAAATTTTTCCCAATGCCAAATTCATTCTAATGATAAGGGATGGGCGTGCATCAGTACATTCCATGATTACTCGGAAAGTTACCATAGCAGGATTTGACCTCAGCAGTTACAGAGACTGCCTGACCAAATGGAACCGTGCCATTGAGACCATGTATAACCAATGCTTGGAAACTGGGTTTAATAAGTGTTTACCAGTACATTATGAACAACTTGTTTTGCATCCTGAAACTTGGATGAAGAATGTTCTGAAGTTCCTCGGTGTTCCTTGGAATACGGCAGTTTTGCATCATGAACAAATGATAGGGAAAGTTGGAGGTGTTTCTCTATCCAAGTAAGTATAAGTTTACTTTTTTTTTTATGTTGTGTAAAAAGCAATTTACAAAATTATATAATGTTTTAATCTTGTTTTACAACCAGTAAAACACAAAGCAAAGTATACAATTTTGTCCTGTACCTTGGATAGGCCCCCAGACTATGGTTTTCATGGTCACTAGGACACTGTTCAGGAATACGAGAGCGAGGACTCCAAAATCCTATTGTAAGCCTAGCCCTATTATTTCAATTTTCCAATACATCTGTAGGTGTTTTTAAGGCACAAAATGCTGTTCTACATGATTCTTGTAATTATACTCTTCCTGCACTCATATATTTGAGGTACTCGACCCCTGAATTTGATTAAATATGAATGTTAAGCTCTCTCTGTACTTCATCTTTAACACACAGCCAAGCACTGACTTCAACTCACAAGAGATGTATAGTGTAAAATATCTATCTGACTGGATGGAGTGTGCTGTTGCTGTAAAATGTTAGTGCTCAGTTGGAGTAGTCCAGGCCCAGCACTCACTTGTCATTCTACATCATTTTTGAGTAATGTAGATAATAGTGTAGCACGCTAACAGGTTTTAAAATTGTGAGCAGGTTAATCTTTCTCGTGTACATTTCAGCTTCCACACTTGTACACTAAATACTTCAATGTGTTTCACTTGCATAATGGGTGTTGAATGAAACCAGTATGCAGTTGCCAAGAGAATTTTGCCTTTACTTTTTTAAGAGCACATTGTTTTGCTCACTGTGTAACTATGGCTTTACACTGCCACCTTGGTACCACCCCTAATTAGAGCCTCATGCCAGTCTTCCTCATTTTTCACCTGTCACATTCTGCTAATTCTACTTTGAGCAATTTTTTTGTCAACTATTATATATCCAAAGGCACAGCACAGAATTCTGTATATTACTTGTGCTGAGTTAATGTTGCTTTGTTTCTCAAGGTCTTAAATTGCCTCTCAACCTCTGATTCCTTGTCCAAGGAGTAGCCAATAGGGCTACCAATTAACTACCTACCACCCTTCTGGATGATGGTCCCTACAAACTATCTCCTGTTTCTCAACAATTAAGACTATCCAAGCATAATGAGCCTGGACAATGCTTGGGAAAAGGAGCCTTATCAGCATAATCATCCAAAATTTTGGTTAAAGAACCTTATTTTCTCAGACTAGAACATGACTCCACAACTTCGATTAGCTTTACATGCATATCTTGTCCTCCTCTTCAGAGCATTCAACCCCTTGGGAGCAACATTTTAACTTAACATTAATATTTTTATGTAAAACATACCAAGATCCTCCCATGGCAAAGTGGTCAAATTCCAAAACGTGACTATCCTATTTTACAGCTGACTGAGAATTCTTCAGGAATCCTAGCCAATCTTTCTCTTGCTCAACACCACCATCTCATTCATCTGATTGCTGTTTGTCAGATTTTGTGCACAGCATCATTACCACGTTTGCCTAATGTGCTTCAAACTAATGTGAAGCATGTTGGGAGATCTAAGATGTTATAGTACACTTTAAATGCACCTTTTTTTCAAGGAGTGGTCAAGCAGAGGATGTTATTTGGAAGACTTGAGAACCGTGTCAACAGTAGAGCATATCAGCAAAACATCAGGATTGTTTTCATGGTGCTTCCTGTCTCTCTCTTGGTTTCAGCAGCTGAACAACAACAGAAGTCATTTTATAGTGCCTTGTATAGTCAGGTAATGAGATGCATAAAACCTGTGAATTTTTACAGAAAGCTGGCAGCTCAGCGGAGGAGCCCAAAGGTTAAAAAAGGACACTCCAGTTGGATATTGGAAATTACGATTTGAGCACTATCTGCAGGAGCACTACATTACCTACATTACAACAGTGACTACACTTCAAAAGTACTTCATTGTCTGTAAAGCGCTTTGGGAAGTCCTGAGGTCTTGAACGGCACTATATAAATGCAGGTCTTTCTTTTACTATAGATTGTTTTTTTAAAGCAGATTCCACCATAATCTTCTGACTGAGCTGACTGCTCCAGATAGATGTCAAAGACACTACATGACATCACAAAACTGGAAAGCAGCAACAACGTTAATAAAACTGAGAATCCATAAGGGGTGCCACAGATGGGATCAGAACATGTTGGAGCAAATATCCCCTGATATTGTCCAGTTTCCCCTCAATCAAAGGATATGACCACAATATTTGAGGGGATGGATGGTAACCTTGTTGTCATCCTGATCAGCACTCATTCACTATCTCAGGATACCTGTGATGTAGACAGCTGGCATATATGTCTTAAGATCTTCCCACAATCCAGTTGTTGGGGAAATGGCCTCGCACTCCTCATCCATAAACATCCAATATGTTGCCAGGTTGGTAATGCTGAGTATCGCTGAGAAACCAACTTGCTGTTAAAACCTGAATCAGCAATAAACATTCCACTAGAGCAATTGTTACTGACTGAGGCAGAGAGAGAGAGACCGCGTGGTGCGGAAAAACAATAGCAGCTCAAGAAGAAGTTCTTTTTGGGGAAAATCTTATGCTAATGCTTCGATTTGGGCAGGGGGCGAAATCCTGACCAGCATGCAGGAAATTGTTGATAATCCCATCTCTCACCATTGCAACATTTCTCATTTTAATATCAGCATCCGAACTCGCTCGTGTTCATTTGCTGCCACTTCATGATTTAATTTGATGATGTCCTTTATTGGAGCTTCCTCAGTACATTAGCAATATAAGCACAAGGTGAAGCCCTGGTATATTAGTTCATCCTGTTATCAATAATTTAGTTCTCTCTATTTAGGCAGTTGATGACAGGGCAGGGTCTAATGTCACTGGCTATTGGGCAAACTTTTTCTGGAAGTATTTATGCTTCAAGCCACAACCCTGGTAGTATTGGTGACTTATCCATCTGCAGAGTAGGTTAGTATGTTTTTGAACAAGCCAAAATGATAGTTTTCAGGCAGGGATGGATCATTGATCACCCCAACTTACCCATTCAACTCAAGATCACCGTAATGTATTTCTAGGCCTTTTTTAAAAAAAAAAACCCTACCATAATTTAATCACCACCTGGAATTCCCTCCCTAAACACCTCCACCCCTCTTTCCTCCTTTAAAATGCTCCATAAAACCTACTACTTTGACCAAGCTTTTGGTCATCTTCCCTAATAATTCCTTATGTGGCTTGGTGTCAAATTTTGTTAACGCTCCTGTGAAGTGCCTTTTACTTTTACTATTTTAAAGACACGCTATAAATACAAGTTTTTGTTTGTTCAAAATGTGTTTATCCCCCTTTTTACTGAACATTTGCCTGAATTTTCTATTTACTTTTGTTGCCTTAAATGTGACCCCTTCTTCAATGTCATACATGGCAGTACAACTTATCTGCACCCGTATTCTCCAACCTTGTCAATTGTAAATATATTTGGGGAATAAAATAACAGTTGATCTTTTGACAAGAGTAGCCCGAAGGTCGCTAACCTCTTCTTGTAGCTCTTTCCCCTTATTTCTGAAATTAATATGTTAGCCCTCGTTTGCAATCCTCCCAATAATAGATTTGCATCTATGTGGTACCTTCATGACCTCTGTACATCCAGCAATGTGCTAGCTAATTTGCATACAGCATGGTTTTGCAAACAAAATAATAAGCATTTAATCTGTCCGGTATTGATGGAGGGAGAAATGTTGGTCAGGATGCCAAGAGAACTCCTGCTCTTGTTTGAATAATGGCACAGGATTTTTAACATCCGCTTGAACAGGCCGAAGACACCACGGGTTTAGCATCTCAACCAAAAGATGGCTCCTCTGATAAAGCAGTGCTTCCTCAGTACTGCATAGAAGTGTCAGCTTAGAGTGCGTGTTCAAGTCTGCAGTGGGGCTCAAACCCATAAACTTCTGGATGAGGTAAGTGAACCAAACTGACACTTGGAACAGCATGATTTTTTTAAAAAAAAAAACAAAAGCTACACACTGTTGCCCTAATCTGGTATCAAGGCCAGATTGACATTTTCTACTCCTCTTATTGAGCCCCCTACTAATATTCATACAATCTTGTCAATTTCTTGTACTAACTCATTGCAGAAACATTTTAACATACAAAAATAACATTTGTAAGTCATCAGACAGAAACTGATGACTGGTATTCTATTGGATCCCTTTCCAGCTCCCATATAGTACAAAGACTCCAGTTTGAAAACCTATGGTATAATCTGAATTTTGCCCTTGCTGCAGTAACTACAATACACATGCTGTGAAAGGCATAAATCTATCAAAGTCTGACCTGGTGATCGCTTGGTGTTGTCCCATGCCAAAAATCGATTTGATTAACCACATTCCAGAGAATGTAGTCTCCATCCTAGTCAGATGAAAGGACTCCTAGCGCCTGTATTTTTAAAGCACAAATCATAACTTAGTTCAACTCTAATAGTGGCATCACCATGAAACAAGACTGAAGAGAAAAGTACAAATAAAAAGGGGGTGAACTGCAAATATTCAATATCCAAAGCAAACACAAAATGCTGCAATTGCACAACGGATCAGCCTACATCTGTAAAGCGAAAAGTCAGGTTAACCGTTTATCAGAACGGATTTCTAACTTGAAGTATTTGGGGTTTTTGTTTCTTCACTGATTTTTGGTATGTGGTAAAAATGAAATGCTTTCCAGTCCCCATGTATTGTGTACAGTGCAGGAGAACTTAAGAGTAGATGCAAGATGTAGCAACAGAAGAGATGCAATACTTGTTTATAATACCCCCATCTCCCTGTGCCACCCACTTGTAAAAGGCAGGCAGTCCTTGCTCCCAGGCCTCTGCTAGTGCTTTTGTTGAGCTGTTTGTTAAGCACTGCATGAGTGACATTACGAGTGATTATACCCTCTTTTTGGAAGCACTCGTTACCTCTGATAGCACCACTGACATTGTGAACAAATTGTAGAAACAAACCCAAGAGCAACTGCTCCCTGCTACAATATCATGGCACTAATGGCATGTACAGTTGTTTACAAAGTTTGAGAAGACAAACCATGTGATGTATCCTCTCTTTACACATGATTAAGTCTCCAAACACTGTTGACATCAGGGAACTTTGGTCCCAGCAAGGGAGGGGTAAAGTCTGCCAAAGTTGCATTTCTAATTACAATCCAATGATCACTGCTGTAAAGTGTGCATATTTGAACAATGGATGGGGATAGGATTGGCCTTGGCCTCAATATTCTCCCATGGTTAAATAACTGACTTGATGTTTGCTCGGGTCATGCATGAAAAATAATCACTATGATCCGAATGGAATTGTGTCCAAGCATGGGTCATTGCTTTGAGGAAGGAAAATATACTTCTGGGGAGATTGAAGAGAAAATTGTGATGTGTAATCAAATTGAATGATGCTATAATTAAAATCTGACCTGAAACCATGTATTGTCTGTTGTGTTCTGTTGACTGTTTTGGCTTGGTGTCAGAACACTAATATGCACTTCAATGACAAATCTGAGGCAAAAGCAGGCACTGCTGCCAAAACTGGGAACAGGGATTGGATGACCAGCTAGGCCAGGCAGGGCATTTGAAATATTGCAGGGCTTGGAGATAATGTTTTCTAAGGCACTTTTGGATAGCTCTGCAGGATGATTAGCCACTGCTACAACTTGTAGAAGGTGGTGGAGCACATAGTGTCCATGTCCACATGGTGTAATGCTGCCAGTGTCTTTCATTTTGCTCTTGATTTTGTTGTATTAGTGTTGCTTAAGCCATTTAATATTGAAATATATTTTAAAAATCTTCCTTACCATTGTAATGCTAACCAGCTCTGGACAAGGCAGAAAAGATTGTTTTAGGAGATGTGAACGTCCAGGCTGCAAGAAAAGCAAGGAGGAGGAGCAGGGCTTTGAAGCACCGGAGAGTCAGATACCGGAGAGTCAGATTAGTAGTCTGAGCAGGAAGAATGAAGCAGTGTGAGGTGGAACAGAAAGTAGGCAATGGACTAGGGAGGAGCAACAGTGCCACCTGGAGGTCAGAGGCCTGCAACTACAGTGTGACATACAAATTTTGACACACACGACAAGTTTATTTCCTGAATTATGATTTAACAGGAAGTGTATGCCATATGCAGGACTTGATGTATAGATAGATGAAAACTAGTTGTCTTCATTATAAGGCCAAAGTTTACAAAAAATACATATTACAGGCCAACCTTTTCAGTGATTTTTACAATCAAAATTGAGCGTTTTTACAGGTGTTTCTGTCTGAAGGTAAAGTTCATCAATAGATTAAATAGTGGAAACCAACTAATTTGAAACTGTTTTATTAATTTAAATGTCAATTATCATAAATATAGATTCCAAAGATATTGGGTACCCATATGTAATATTTTTTTGTATTGTCCCTGGATATTGAGTCCTACTTTCAAAATTTATTCTGCGATAGTGTTTGGCAGGTAACCCTAGGGAGAAAATAAATGGGTGGTCATCCCAAGTGCTCACCTACAAAGGGGAAAAATGTAAAAGTTGAAAATATTTAAACTAAATTATAGGAATATATGAACGCATTCACTAAATATTTTTTCTCCATATTAATGGTGCGTTCCGATCTTGGCACAGGGTAGAGAGGTACTATACATTACTGAGTAGTCCCTGATGCTGACACTAGATAATGAAGCATGTTTAATTCCCCAGCACCCAGCACTAACATCCTCCCAAAAATTGTTCCATGGTTAGACTAACAAATGGAAAATCCTTGAATCTTTGATTAAGTAGTTTTGGGACCTTAGTGACAAAAGGGAAAGTAGCTTCATCAAAGCCTAGAAATTGCTGTTGATGTAAAGTATTAAACTATTGGCAGTTGAGCAATGGACAGAATTTGTGCCCACTAAATGGCTGTCAAATAGTGGTAGGATTTTTGTTCTCCTAGTTAGTTTGTTAGGGGAACACAGAAATTGCTGTATTCACTCACCATGTGTGCAGGACACTAATCTTTCTTCCCCCAACTGAAATGGGCAGTAAGCTCCAGCAGGTCCCTGTATGTTGAGAATGTAGGGAGATGAGCTTCTGGGTTTTCTGTACAAGGGCAGTGAAAATGAAATTAAGGGACTGATGCTTAATTTGTAGAAAACATAGGTTATACCACAGTTGGGGTATTGTATACAGTTCTGGGCATCTCATTATAAAATATAATGGAGCCAAAAAAAGACATTGACGACTTAGCAGAATTACAATGTAGGAATGAGCTTGAAGTTACTAGAGCTTGAAAAATAGGGGTATTTTAGAGGTTCAGAGGGGTTCTAAGGTTTTCAAAAGTATATAAAGTTCTAAGGGGGAACGTGATTTATAACAAGAAAATCGACTCAGGATTATCACCAGAAGAAAGTTAAAATGTTCATGTACTGCACTTGCAAGCCTCTTGATAACTAAAATTTCACTTTTTAATTTTACAGAGTTGAACGGTCTACTGATCAAGTCATCAAACCAGTCAATGTGGAAGCTTTGTCAAAATGGGTGGGAAAAATTCCACTCGAGGTAGTTCGTGAAATACCAGTGATTGCTCCTATGTTAGCAAAGCTTGGATATGACCCATATGCAAATCCACCAAATTATGGAAAACCAGATCCAGCAGTTATTGAAAACACTAAAAGGGTAGGTGTAAGAGTTTAAGTATCTGGAACATCCTTCTCAAATCCCTGAGGTTGTGATTGTTCCCGCAGAAAGTAGTTGACAAAAATATTCAGTTATTGCCTGGCCCACTGGAGACAGATGAATTCAGTCATTTCTGTTTGTTTTGCTTCTGTTGCATCCCTAGCAACCAGTGTTTACAATAATTTGCTATTTTCTGAATTATTTAAAATGAGAAAAGTTGGCTTATGGGAGTAGATGCAATGTTTTTAATTTGTACGTGTATATAAAACCAAAGAATTGCAGGCGAATAATTTTAGTCGTAATAGTCCTTTACAGAGAAACTGAAACTGAATTCTGTATTAAATTTGGTTCCTTTTTGTAGTAAATTCTGTTAAATTTGAAAAAAGCTATCTTGACTCAAAACACAACTAACTAAGAAAACGTCATGGATTCTAAATAGCGCATACATAAGCATATTTCATATGTGCAGAAAATTGTTATAATTCAGCTGTACAAATTAATATTCACGACATGAGTGTTTCCTCTTTAGTGCATTCTAAAACTAATGGTTATCGTGCAATTACAATATTGTTGATATATTCCTGTTGTAAAGCATGAAGAGATGCAAAACTGTCCACCCTCTGGAAAGAATGTGACTTCCATTAGTCGAATGCAATGTTGGGAAAACCATGTACAGCATTAGATGGCAAGCTTCATTCCACTATGGACGTGAGGCTTGTTCTCCTGGAATGTGGCTAGAATACTCAAAAAAATAATTCCCATTTTTGTGTCAGCTAGTATAATTTTAAATGTGTTACTGAGAGTTGCACAAAAAAATGAACCTTAACAATCTCTGAAATATGTAGAAATTTGGGATTGCAACAGCTCATTTTATAAACGGCTTTTATACTTTATTACAATGATTTGTTTTTTAAAATCTGATAATATAGGAAAAATATTCTAAATTAGTTCTAAAATTACAAATCTGGAGTTCATACTTTATCAGAAAAACTTCTCGTGAAGGTTGCACATCTCTTCCCAATGTGTTTGATACTGAAAAACACTATACTCTACAAATGATAGGAAGGACAACTCTGTCCCTAAACTGTTGTGTATAATATAGGATTTTTAAAAATTCTTTTTGTGAAACTGTATGAACTGTATCCAAATTGAGGACTAAAAGATAGCTACTTCTGATTAAAGCTTATAAAATAGTGTTGAATCTAAGAAAAGCTTATTATATGGAGCTTGGTTCTTAGTGTACAAGTTATAAAAGTATGGTTTGTTTGCTAAAAAATTGAGGGTTGTTTTGCTTACTGGAAAGCTGGCATTTTCTGCACTTTTAGTCCTATACCTGGTCTGCAAGGAATTTTTTTTCTCTCCATTTTAAATCTGCACTTCAGTTTACTTTTTTTTAAAAAACCTTCAGTTTTCTAAATTGGAGTATGGAATGAGAATTCTATTCAAAATAATTATGTCCCAGATAACATGTTAAGCAATCCTGACATTGCCTCCAACAGTGATGAAACGTTGACAGTAAAATTGAATCACTTGTGCAACATGTAGTTTATACTGTTATCGCGTGTTAGTGTTGGGTTTGATACATTCTTCAAATATTTACCAGGTAGGAGAATCAGAACTTTCCCTCCGAATAATCTGGTGTATAAGCCATGTCTTATGTTTTAATGTCCTCTAACCATAAAGAAGTAACTTATAGACTTCAATTTTATTGAAATTGTAACCATTTAATAGTGACTTAAGGATTTCACAGGAAATGCAGCATTGCACTAGAGCCCTTTTTTGAAGCAATGCAGTAAAATACATCTTGGAGTATGTGCAATCATTTAAAAAATTGTTTGCTACTTATGTGGCAACCTTAACCACTGCTTTGTTTTGTTGCCTATACTACCCCTATAAATAATTCAATATAACTAATCATTAATGTCAAACCTTAATACTGAATTTCAAAGTTGTTCTAAATTCTTTCCAATAACCAGAAAAACATTAATTTGACCTGTTTATCCTTCCATAGTGACGAAGTCATCAGAAATGATCAAACTATAATTTTTTTTTAACTGTAACAAGGATGGCAAATACATCAGAAAACTATATGTATATATCCTGCACTATGATTATCATGCATTCATTTTAAAATGACTTCACCATTGAATATTTTAAGAAAAAGTCTCCCAAGGGCCAATTGAAGACCATCCAGCATTGATGGAGCTTTCTACTAAATCAAATGGTGATTAACAGTGCTAGCTTATTATTTGTCTTAGTGAGGCAGTAAGAAAACCATTCCAGGCTGTTCATTTTTATAATTGTCTGCTAAATGTTCAAACATATTTTGTACTGGCCATTTAAATGTGTAAACCGTACTATTCTATGTGGTAAATGTACTGGTGGGAGTCTGGGAAAAGATTGCTTGTTAATTCACAGAAATCATAACCCATGCTAAGTTTTGTTCATTGTATGAAGTCACACTGTAATGTAATTTTTTTGTTTGTATTGTGCAATTTTTCAAAAAAATAAAGTCATAGAAAAATGCTCAACTGTTTCATTTTTGAAGAGCTATTTTTATCAGCTCCAACCAAACCATTAAATTACTCATTTCATAAATATTGAATTTCAGAAGTTCGAGAAATCTCGGTTAGTTATGCAATAATTCAATTACAGTGAATCTCTCATCATAAATATTTCAGATGAAAAGGACCAACTTAATTTTAAAGATTGAAATTAGTTGAGAACATATTGACCAAAAAAGGTGTACACTGATGTGGCACAAAATCTATAGATGTTATGTTTTGATAGAAAATAGCTGGGCTGACATCAGTGGTGGAGGTGCTTCAGATCAGGGAATGCTTTTGTATACACTTGCATGGATTTTGCTTTGTGTGCCTTCTCACTATTGCAGAGATAGTAAATCTGCCACTATTGCTCAGTTTCCCACTTGCTAGTGAGGAAAGGTTCAGGCAGGGTTGTGGTACCCCTCGTGGGAGAATAGGTTGTCAGTCGTTGTCGTTGCTTACCCACAAAGAATGTCCACATCGGTGAAGCACTTGAGGGCTGACGGCCATGCAGCTGCCCTAAACCTTCAGTAGAGGAGAAAAAGTGTTAGGAAAGAGTTATGAAGTGAGTAGTTCATGCAAATGCATCTATAAAGAACCCCTTGCTAAGGAGAGCGACACCATAACAAACACCTCTAATGGGTGGTCCAGTCCCAATGGAGGGGAAGGAATACAACAGAAGTTGTTGGGGTTTGCCTGGAGGTGCTCCCCATGATGAGGCAGTCTAGCAGTAATCAATAACTAATTACAAGCAACATTTATAAAGCTGTTGCGACAAATTGATGGGAGAGAGATGTCCATATACCTGCTTCATCCCACTCCCCAACATTCAGATAGCAGAATCATAGACCAAGTAACTGGGTGTATACTGCTTCTGGGAGTTTTGCAATAGTGTGAGTAAGGGAGTTCATTTTAGCAAAGTGAACCAGCAACATAGTGCTCTTGTGACCCTAACTGCAGAAGTACTAAATGTCGAAGTGCTGTCTTTTTGCCTGACATGGATTTTATATGCTTTCCCACAGGGATGCACCTCACTTGCTAAAGTCTAGAGAACTTAGGCAAAGGTTAGATAGTGCCTGTTAAATTTTAGGGATGCCCAAGGTTTGCTAAGGTACTGCTAGAGTTCAACTAGCTGAAACTGCAATCTATCTGCACAGAGGACTGATATACCTCCTGTGCCTTGAGATGATCAAGTGAGAGCATGCAGAATTGAAGGTAACTTTGTGACGTGCTAGTAATTGATTGCGAGGTAGAAGACTGGAGGGATAAAGGGAACATTCTCTAATTGGCAGGATGTGACAAGTGTTCTGCAAGGATCTGTACTAGTGCCTCAGTTTTCTGCTACTGATCCTATGATCTTGTATGCTGCCATAGAATGCTAATTCAATCTTATGCAGTTGTGAACCCTTGAGCTACTAATGATTGCTTAGTAAATCATTTTCAATAGGAATGACTTACTGTTCTTCTGACAATGAAGCGATTGCCCTTTTGAACTTTTGTCCTTTTTGATGTTTCTTTGGACTTAAGAGACAAATTGGAAAGAGGAAGGCTGATTTTATTTCAGCTTGTTGGCTATTGCTTGTTTGGAGTGACACCTGCTTCAGGAGTGGGTGGTGAGGAAATAATATTGTCCTTAATGTGCTCCAAAGGTTGGGCTGTGGCCCCGAGTTCAGACTAGGATCAGTCTCAAACTTTGCTCTTGTGGTTTGCAATTGTAATCACGACCACTTGATACACTAGCTATCTTGTGATGTTTCACACACTCTTAGTCTGTTTGTCTTGCTCATCCATGAAATGATATTTGTTGGAACAGAAGAAACACAGCATACCCCGTGCATTTTTCTCTATATAGGTCTGTAACTGGCCTAGAAAATTCGTAACTAAGTCAGTTACGCTGGCGCAGATCACGGGGAAACTTGGGGGAAAAAAATGAATATGCCAAAAAAAAAACAGCGTGCGCCAAAAGAACGGCGCAAATGACTAAGGAAAATTGAGCCCGTAGTGTGTGCAGTGTTCTACTGGTGGGTCATTTACATTGATGTCAGATTGATTTTAATTAAACAGCACTGAACAGTTTTAACACCAGTGTTTCTAATGCGGAGTTCACCAGGCCTATATAACATTTTGTGATTATTTTCTTCCATTCAATCTGTGCATCAACAGGAGCTGAAAAGTATAAGGGTATTTAAATAGAACTCCAAATATTCTACTATTCACTTTTTAATGGCAGTGCAGCAACTACCAAGTCAGTCCCGGTATATCTTAATGGCTACCTTGAATGTAAATCCTGATTCATGACCTATATAATAAATTCTAAGAATTTACTCTGGGGGAGGGGGCTGGGGAATTGGTGAGAATTTCCAGATCTGCCTCATCTCAAAAGGGATACTAACCTGTGTGCATATGTCTGTATCTGCCACAAAAGTTCATTACCAGCCTATTTGAATATTTCACAGCAACCTTTGAGAAGGTTATGTTGATGGAGTTAGCTGAAGAGGGGTGGGAAGTGCCCTGGGCCCAAGTTTCCACCCTCTGTAAAAACTACACACCTCCATAAGGTGTGCTGACTTTCTAGAATAAAAAGGGCGCTGAAAACTTACCTTGTGGTTCTCTGGTCTCCTCGGGACGTCTTCACGCTCGGCATGGCACACCGCAAGGGGTCGGGGGCGGAGCCAGGTCCCGGCACTGTTCTCTGCACATGCGCGCTAGAGTGTGCGCGCATGTGCAGTAGCTCTGAGGCTGCGTGGGAGGGGCCCAGCCCTGGCCGAATGGGCTCCCCGGGCGAAGGTCGGGACTCGGGCCTCCCTCCCGTACAGCTCTTCTCCCCATCTCCCCCATCCCTCCACGTCGGCGGCGGGGCCCACCTGCCCGGCATCTCGCTGGGGGAGGGCCCTGCCCGAAGTGTCTGCGCGGCGGACCCGACCCATTCAGTCTCTTTCCCCCCCCGGCCCCCTCTCTTCTTCCCCCGCCTCTTCCTCCCCCCCCCCCCCCCCCCGCCTCTCTTCCTCCCCTCCCCCCACCCCTTGCTGTCAGAAATACAGACACTGACAGAGGGCCCTGTCCCAGCATGCTGTTGGAAGGCTCACGGTGCTGCAGTAGGTGAGTAGAAACTTAATTTTTTATTGATTTTTTAAAAATGTTTTATTAATTGTTTTTGATTTATTGGTTGATTTATTGATTTATTTATCATTTATTATTGATGATGGCTATTTATTTGTAAAAGTGAAGTGTTTAATGATTGTAAACTTCCCTTCCTCCCCCCCCCCCCCCCCCACATCTCTCATTCCCTACACCTGATTTATAAGTGTAAGCAAGGTTTTTCTGAGCGTACAAAAATCTACACTTACTCCATTCTAAGTTAATTTGGAGTAAGTTTTCGCTGCCTAAACTTGCAAAACAGGCAAGTGGCTGGACATTCCCCCTTTTGGGGAAAAAAATCTGTTCTAAAATTAAACTATTCTAACTGACTAGAACTGGAGCAATCTAAATGCCGAGAATTGCAATTTCTAAGATGCTCCATTCTAAACTAGTTGCTCCAAAAAAATAGGAGCAACTCAGGCCGAAACTTGAGCCCTCTGGAGTATGAACACCGCATGTAACAGTTGGACCAAATGGCCTGTTTCTGCGCTGTACATTCTATGTAAAAAGAAAAATTTACAATTATACAGCGCCTTTCACGACTGCCGGATGTCCCAAAGTGCTTCACTGCCAATTACATACTTTTTGAAGTGTAGTCACTTGTAATGTAGGAAATGCAGCAGCCATTTCTATGTAATATTGAGACAACATTACAGTGTATTGGTTTGGTTTAAGTGCAGTTTACCACCTTAAAATTGATAGAATGTGTAAGCCTAGTGCCCACCAATTATGGCAGTCACTGCACCATATATATGAGGCTGGTGCCTGCTACTCCCTTGAAATGTAATTATTTTTGTGAACATAAAGGTTCAGTTCTGTTCCTCCCCTCCACTGATGATCTTTAATTTTTTTTTAATGGGGAAATTCCACATGTGTGACAATTTCAACAATGGATTGACTATATTTTGTGCATTCACCATTTAGAAATTGAGTCATTTGGCATTTTATGCTTGGTCAGGATTTTGGGGTCACATTTAAATGGATGGGCATAAGGTCTTCCTGTGAACAGAAGTAGGCCAGTTCAGTGATAAAATATGGGTAAGAAGTGTTTTTTTTTACATGCCAACTGCCTAGCTGGGTTTATTCAATATGGCTAGACTGTTGTCTGAAGACAAGACTCCAGCTGTTCATTGTAGCATTTTAAAAATAGAAATGAATTTGCTGGAGAGCAGCTTCCAGCAAATAATAGTTAAATTGAGAGCAACTGGTAGTTATCGAAGCCCCACCATAAAATGCTCAGTGTTTAAATGTTATATTTGAATAAGAAGACTAAGGCTTCTGGAATTAATGAGAAACCATCTAACTGGATTGAAACTTGGATTGGAGCTCCCTTGATGGCTCAGCTGTTAAACATAGTGTATAGCTGAATTATACAGAAAAGTCCCATATTTGATGCCCCAGTTTCAGCTGAGAGCTCCTATCATAGCTCTGGGGCATTACTATTGTCCTGCTGCTGGTCTTGGGAGGCTTCCCACTCTTAATTGCTATCCAGTTATGTGTGAATGTTGGGTGAGGGAATTGTGGTCAGCAATGATCTTCCATACACTTAAGTCACTTGTGGGTATTCGCTGTGACTAAGCTTGCATATGAAGAAAGGCCACTCGAACAAAGTATCCACTGAACATGAAGTTATCATCAGCAAGGCTAACTAAGTACTGGGCTGCACTTCAAGGCATTTTATAGCCAGTTGTTCTAACCTATCAATCATATTTGGAATATTGTGTGCAGTTTGGGGCACTTTTCCTTTCAAAGAACATTGATGTATTGTAGAGATTCAGACCAGAGTAAAATGAATGAATCCAAGATTCAAGTTGGAGATCCAAGTTATGCGGAAAGACTTGCAGAACTGAGCTTATTTTCATTGGATTGAATGAGAGCAAATGATCCAAGCGTTTAAAAAGTTCAGCAGTATAGTAAATGGAAGTAGACTATTTAACATGGTGCATGAGCATAAAATCAGAAAACAAGTGTAACAAAATTAGGTGTTTTGTCTAAGATTTGCTTATATCGGGTGTATTTCTGTTAAAGCAATGGAGGTGAACAGTAAAATGAGTAGCTCTTATAATCGCACCTTAACAAGTTGTAAATTGTTGACTGACAGCTGAGTTGCATGAAATAGCCAGAACGCTTAATACGATATGGCCTTAGTTCTTGAGAATGGCAAATGGCTAGCATTAATTTCTCGGCAGAGATGGTTGCCTGCAATAATTGTAGGTGGTTTAAGTGATGGGGAGGATTATTTTAATTTTGTCACTGTACCTAAAACACATTAGCAAAATCTCATCTAGATGAACTGCTTGCAGTTTCTGGCAATGGCAGCTTGGCTGTGTTGAATGCAAAGCAATTGTTATGACTGACCTTTCATTTTATCCACATTTCTAATTTAGGTAGATTATGTACTTCATGAAGTAAAAGCTAAATGATGCGATTAACACTTCGCAAGTAGATCAAGTGCCCACAGGAAAGTTACTCTGAAGAAAAGTAATCAATTATTTTGGCCAAGCACTTAAAAGAACACTTGGCACTTTGTGTGGAAAAATGGATTGTTACCAAAATGCAAAATTGTATCAGCAAGTGAACAGATATTTACCCATTTATACACAAGAATTAAAAGTAGACTAATTTGTTCAGCTTGCATATACAAAAAAGTCCACAATGCTCCAATTTATGCTGCTCACCCTTTGGGTGGTGGTGTTTTTGGGGAACACATCATGCATTCCAGGTTAATGAAAGATGCCTAGCAAAAGTGCATGCTTTCGTTCAGGTAATTCCCAGTTGAGACTCTAATTTGGTGCTAAGCAAATTTAATGTCAGGCTGTTTGCATCATGGGTTTGTAAAACCGAAGGAGGACAGTAGTATAACACAAGTGTAGTAAAAATAGGTGAGCAGCAATGTTCCCTTTAAGCTGCGCAGTGCTCTGCAGCTCCCATGCAGCTGGCACATCAGCTTTTAAATGGTTAAAAACTGCGCATGCATGGTAATTTGAATGAGCCACGCAGCCCCCTAAAGGGGCCACACACTCCAAAAACAATTTAAGGGAATATTGGTAAGCAGTGCTTTGACGATATAAATCTTTCTTTGGTCAATGGCTCCAGGACAGTGACATAATGTACAAATTAAATGGCATGGTAAAACCTTTTGTTGATTAGGGAGAGAAAACCTCAAGAAAAATTATTGCTAAGATTTTAATATATAAAACATATTTGTCACTTTAACCACATGATTATTACATTTTCGTGACTGAATTTTGTGATCACGTAGCTGGAAAAATTATGTGTAAATGTGCCATCCACGGCTTTGTATACTCACGCAGGAGAACATTTAGCGCAGTTCTAATTGCACTATTTTCCAAATATAGAATACCAAGAAATATACATCAAAGTGTTGGGTCAATGGAGTTGAAGTACAGGATAATAGAATGGTAGAACAGGCTCAGAGTTCTGATTGGCCTACTCCTGTTCCTAGACAATTCTTGTGTGGTTGTTTTCTTCCGTAAGTCATTGGTTCTGAAAGCATTAATTAAAGCACCTTGACCTATTTAAATAGTAATCAAATTATATGTTGCATTATGGTGTGCAGCAACATCTTTTAGACTGCTTTAATCCAAATCTGTTGTACTAAAATCTAAGTATTTAGTATTGTGTTCGATGTAAAAAAAAATGCAAGGTCTTGTTTTGTTTTAAGGGATATTTATTTTTCCTAAAATCTATTTAATTTCTGTATTGGAAAAATATTCTCCTTTCCACTTCATTCTTTTAGCTCCATTGTATTTAATCATCTTTCTGGTCTTATTTGTCACTTGGCTGTCTGTCACAGGCCCACCATTCTCATTTTCTCTCTCTCTTCCATCCGCCCGCCCCCCAGGAAAAAGGAGTTGGCAGCATTTAGTAGGTAAAGCTGGATGGGCATGTATTGTTTAGGATGGCTTTATGCTAGGAAACCTGGTGTATACTAAAAGAAACTCATTTCTTTTCCCAGGTAATCAAAGGTGACTTTCAGCTACCTGAATTTCTTAAACATCAGCCACAGGTACAGTACTAGGCTCTGTAATGTCAACAGTGATTATAGTAATGTTTTGTTGGGCTGTTTAAATTTATTGCTGCTTGTGAGACTGTGTTTAAAATTTGACCAAACTGGAGCCTGTAGCATCGCATCTGGGAAAGTAATTGATCAGAAAGAAGCATTCTTATACATTTGTTTAAAAAGAGTAATGACAGGATTTTGTTGAGATAACTGAATGGATAAGAGTGTTAATGAAGAGGAGCAAGTAAGCAACCTAAAGTTAGGGGAACATTTGGAAAGTACTGATTGCAATATAATTAAATTCATTGTAAGAGCAGAAATAAAAGTTGAGAACAAAGGTATTTAACCTGGGGGAGGGGGGGAAAGCAAATCATAGCAAAATTACACAGGGGTGTTGTCTAGATTAAACAAAAGCAAAATTGACAAATCGACCCATAGACCACAATTGAACATATTTAAACAGGAGATAGAAAGGATACAAACCACTTAAATTCCAGTAAGGAAATAAGGCAGAATATTGAAGGCTGTGGTTCCATGGATGAATAGGGGAAGATTAGATCAAATTTGAAATTATAATAATGCTTATGGAACGGGCAATAAAAACCAAAGCCAGGACAATTTTGAACAATATAGGAAAACTACATAATGGGAGATGAGAAAAGCTGAATGTTAGTGCGGGGGGGGGGGAGGAATTGTGGTGAGAAAATAACCCCATAAAGGGCAATAACAAGGCATCTCAATAAAAGGATAGTCAACATTGGGGTAGTGACGAATGAGAGAAAATACTATTCTTTAATTTTCATAGGAGAGGTGGATATCAAACAAAGTTTGACACCGAGACACGAGGGAAATTAGGGCAAATGACCAAAGGCTTTGTCGAAGATGTAGGTTTTAAGGAATGTCTTAAACGAGGTAGAGTGGTAGAGGTTTATGGAGGGAATTCCAGAGCTGAAGGCTTAGGCAGGTGAAGGCACAGTCGCCAATGGTGGGGTGATGGAAATCCCGCAAGAGGCCAGAATTGGAGGAGTGCAGATATTTTGGAGGGTTGTAGGGCTGGAGGAGGTTACAACGATAGAGAGAGGCGAGGCCATGGAGGGAATTAAACACAAGGATGAGAATTTTAAATTTGAGGTGTTGGCCGACCGGGAGCCAATGTAGATCAGCAAGCACTTGGGTGATGGACGAAAGGATTTGTATCTAGAGACATGGAATACCAAAGCAAGGCGGTGATGGTGAACTTGTACAAGACCTGTGGCCCCAGTTCGAGCGTCGTGTGTAATTCTGGGCATCCAAGTACAAGAAGGATATAAAAAAAAATGGAAAATGTGCAGCGTAGATTCACTACCAGTTCCTTGAAGAGTTCTCTTGAGTTCGTCACACGATTTGCCTTTTTAAAAAATCTGTGCTGGCTGTCCTAAAATTAACTTGCATTTTTGTAAGTATTAATTTATCCATTGATATGGCCTTCAGAAGCCTATTTACGATAAGCATTAAGTTGACTGGTCAATAGTTAACCGTTTTTTCACTATCTCCCTTCTTGAACAGAAGATTTACTTTGGCAATCTTCCAGTCCTCTGGCTTTACTTATATATGCAAAGATGTTTGAAAGCTTATTGTTAGAGCCTCTGGTACTTCCTCTTATCCCTTGGTGTTCCAGAATGTTTTTTTTTAATTTGTTCTCTGGATGAGGAAGATATTGGCAAGGCTGCATTTAATGGCTATCCTTAGTCCCTTCAAAGCATTAAGAGGCATCCACACAGGATGAACTAGAGTGATGTGTGGCCAGAACAGATAGCAGTGGCAGGTTCCCTGATGGACATTATTTTTTTACGACATTCTTTTTTTCTGGTGCTGGTTACAAATGATTGAATTCAGTTTTGCAGCCTGCCATTTGCTAGTTCATTGCTGCATCACTACACTACTGTATCCTCCTGTCAGGAACTGGTGCCTTTTCCATTTTGAGTTCCACCAATTTTTTGAACACGACTTCCACACCTATGAATATACTATCTAATTCTCCACCTCTTCCTCTTGTTTCCTTTCATTCCCACTGTCTCTTTTGTGAAAACCAAGGCAAAGTGCTCATATTGTATCTCCTCCATTCTTTCATCCGCCAACCTTTATTTTTTCATTAGCCTTACCCTTTCTTTAACCATTCTTTTCATGCTTTTATGAAATATTTTACTATTTCTTTTTGTTATTCCAGTCTTTCTTAATACCCTCTGTCAGCTGTTCAAATCTTTTTTGCTTTTTTTTGATTTTCTATATTCCATGCGATTTTCTTTTATATTATTAACCCTCGATTTATCATATACCTCTAAATCTCATTTTAAATTTCTCTACTCAGCCAAGGACCTCCACCTTTTGCTGCACAACTTGACTTTTTCTTGGCAAATATCTAGCTTGTATCCTAATTCTCGCCTGCTAGAAAGTTTCTGATTGTTCACTGTCCATTTACCAAATATTTGTTTCAAATTTATGTGGATTATTTCCTCACATTTTTTTTTTATTCCAGTCAAGTATCTTTATCTTTGACCTTGTCCCTCCTCACCGGTTTTAAATGAGAATGTAACGAGCAGGGTGGATAAGGGGAAACCAGTGGATGTGGTGTATTTGGATTTCCAGAAGGCATTCGATAAGATGCCACATAAGAGGTTACTGTACAAGATAAAAGTTCACGGGGGTTGGGGGTAATATATTAGCATGGATTGAGGATTGGCTAAGAAAACAGAGTCGTTATAAATGGGTCATATTCCGGTTAGCTAGTAACTAGTGGGGTGCTGCAGAGATCAGTGCTGGGGCCTCAACTATTTACAATCTATATTAATGATTTGGATGAAGAGACCGAGTGTAATGTAGCCAAGTTTGTTGATGATACAAAGATGGGTGGGTAAGCAAATTGTGAGGAGGACACAAAAAATTTGCAAAGGAATACAGACAGACTAAATGAGTGGGCAAAAATTTGGCAAATGGAGTACAATGTGGGAAACTGTGAGGTTATCCATTTTGGCAGAAAAAATAGAAAAGCAAATTATAATTTAAATGGAGAAAAATTGCAAAGTGCTGCAGTACAGAGGAACCTGGGGGTCCTTGTGCATGAAACACAAAAAGTTAGTATGCAGGTACAGCAAGTAATCAGGAAGGCAAATGGAATGTTGGCCCTTATTGCAAGGGGGATAGAGTATAAAAGCAGAGAAGTCCTGCTACAACTGTATAGGGTATTGGTGAGGCCACACCACACCTAGAGTACTGCGTACAGTTTTGGTCTCCGTATTTAAGGAAGGTCATACTTGCGTTGCAGGCTGTTCAGAGAAGGTTCACTGGGTTGATTCCGGAGATGAGGGGGTTAACTTTTGAAGATAGGTTGGGCCTATACTCATTGGCATTCAGAAGAATGAGAGGTGATTTTATCGAAACATATAAGATAATGAGGGGACTCAACCAGGTAGATGCAGAGAGGATATTTCCACTCATAGGGGAAACTAAAACTAGGGGGAATAGTCTCAGAATAAGGGGCCGCCCATTTAAAACTGAGACGAGGAGGAATTTCTTCTTTCGGAGGGTTGTAAATCTATGGAATTCTCTGCCCTAGAAGGCTGGGTCATTGAATATATTTAGGATGGAGATAGACAGATTTTTGAGTGATAAGGGAATAAAGGGTTATGGAGAGCGGGCAGGGAAGTAGAGCTGAGTCCATGATCAGATCAGCCATGATCTTATGAAATGATGGAGCAGGCTCAAAGGGGTCAAATAACCTACTCCTACTCCTCCTATTTCTTATGTTCTGAAATCAAACGTGATTAGGTTCTGGTTGCTATTACCTCGATGCTTTTCTACACTTGCACCACTTCACTTCCTATTATGAGTTTGAGCATTGCTTCCTTCCTTGTTGAACTAAAAACATGCAGATCTGGAAAAGCAGTCTTGCACACATTGTAAAAACTTCCAATCTTTGTACTAAAATTACTTTTACCCCAGTCTATCTTTGGATAATTAAACCCATCTATTATTATGGCCTGTTATCCCTGCATATTTATCTTTATTACTCTTCCTTTATCTCATTTGCACTCTTCAGTGGTCTATAATTAAAATTCCAAGAGTAACAATTCTCTTTCTAGATTCAGGTTTTGTGTCATCCCCTGCATTCTTGCATTCTTGTGCAGTAACTGATCTCTGACTACTACTGTCATTCCCTCCTTGTTTTCTCTACTCTCTCCCTCCTGAGTATTTTTTAACCAGGATTGCTTAACTCTTTCTTTACCATAAGACTGCTGACTCGGGAAGCACATTAGTACCAAGCCAGATTATACCCGAGTACTGAAGTCGCTGCTTATATTGCATTAGTCCCTTTTCTTATTTTCTTGCTGTGGCTTTTTTGTTCTATCAGTGGAAGTACATTTCTAACTGCTTGTTCAGACAAACTGATTTGGCATTACATCTTTTCTATCAATTTCACTGACCTCTAGTGTTTCCTGTGTATCCTTAGCCCGAAGTAACGATCTCGGATTGAGAATTGTCAGGTAAATTTATTGCAGGAATCATCAATGCTCTCCTAATCATATTATTCAGAACCTAAACTCATGATATATGCCTGCACTACCCATGTCTATGATGAGGTGACATGTTCTTAGACCTCTGTCAATGCTACTCTTGTGTCACAGCAACCTGGGTTGATAGCCTCTGATATTTCCATCTGTTTCACTCGTAAGAACTTCTATCTAGCACTTTCACTAAAGGCCTAGTCCAGATTATGAATTTGCCATGTATGGCACAGTACATTACTAAATGATCCTATGAAATATGTGTATTTGTTATATTCTAAACTAATGGATAGTAGATTAAATGAATAGCTTGGAGCGGGTTTTTAAACTACTATTCTTCATCTTGTTTTCCATATTTTGCAAGTAACATTTGCAACTTGGAAAATTGGTTATATTGGTGTGGAATTTCAAGTGCCCAACCCGTAGAAAGACATATGTTGGAAATGGTCTGAGATTCAAAACTGTATATAATAATGATAGGTTGGCAAGAGTTGAACTTGAGAGGGGTATAATCTGGGCCTTAAAATGGTAAAGGGAATGAATAGCACAGCATTAATATAGTTATTAAACTTCAGCTGTGATTACAGGATTAGAAAATGAATAGTATTGGCAAGTCTCAAATGAGACAAGAAAATAATTGCCCCCTCTTAACACAGTATTAAACTAGCCACTGCTAAGATTTTTAAGCAAGACGAATATTTGGGTAGGAACCAGATTGAATGTAATAGAAATGCTGTTGACCCAGTTCTGGGGAATGGCATCTAGGAATGCAACTGGTTGAATAATACCGATTTGTAATGTTAGATTGATATCTTGGAGTTTTTGCACAATTACTTCTTCAGGCTCGCAGAAGGATTTCATCAGACTATTCTGTACTTTGATGCTTTGTCTCCCTCAGGAGATAAAATAAGAACATAAGAAATAGGAGCAGGAGTAGGCCATCGGTCCCTCGAGCCTGCTCCGCCATTTAATACGATCATGGACTCAGCTCCACTTCCCTGCCCGCTTCCCATAACCCCTTATTCACTTATCGGTTAAGAAACTGTCTATCTCTGTCCTAAATTTATTCACTCTCCCAGATTCCACAGCTCTCTGAGGCAGCAAATTCCACAGATTTACAACCTACTGAGAGAAGAAATTCCTCCTCATCTCAGTTTTAAATGGGTGGCCCCTTATTCTAAGATTATGCCCTCTAGTTCTAGTGTACCCTATCAGTGGATGCATCCTCTCTGCATCCACCTCGTCAAGCCCCCTCATAATCTTATACGTTTCGATAAGATCACCTCTCATTCTTCTGAATTCTAATGAGTAGAGGCCCAATCTACTCGACCTTTCCTCATAAGTCAACGCCCTCATCTCCGGAATCAACCTAGTGAACCTTCTCTGAACTACCTCCAAAGCAAGTATATCCTTTCTTAAATATGGAAACCAAAACTGTACGCAGTATTCCAGGTGTGGCCTCACAAATACCCTGTATAACTGTAGCAAGACTTCCCTGCTTTTATACTCCATCCCCTTTGCAATAAAGGCCAAGATTCCATTGGCCTTCCTGATCAGTTGCTGTACCTGCATACTATCCTTCTGTGTTTCATGCACCAGGACCAAATAAATTGGGCAACATTCCACGGCAATGTAATGTAACATGGTCTGATGGAAAGAACGAGCTTGGTTCCGAAATAGTTTTCTAGTTCTAATTAGCCTATTTTTTCTGCCGCTTGTTTATGTAATTTAAGAGTTTTCCCTCTATGTACCCTCGTGGTCACATATGGGCTGCCACTTCAGACCTGAGGCCTACTACTGTCCCTACTGTGCTTTACATAGAAAACATAGAAACATACAAGATAGGTGCACGAGTAGGCCATTCGGCCCTTCGAGCCTGCACCGCCATTCAATAAGATCATAACTGATCACTCCCTCAGTACCCCTTTCCTGCTTTCTCTCCATACCCCTTGATCCCTTTAGCCATAAGGGTCATATCCAACTCCCTCTTGAATATATCCAGTGAACTGGCATCAACAACTCTCTGTGGCAGGGAATTCCACAGGTTAACAACTCTGAGTGAAGAAGTTTCTCCTCATCTCAGTCCTGAATGGCCTACCCCTTATCCTAAGACTATATCCCCTGGTTCTGGACTTCCCCAACATCGGGAACATTCTTCCCGCATCTAACCTGTCCAGTCCCGTCAGAATCTTATATGTTTCTATGACCATTCTAAACTCCAGTGTATAAAGGCCCAATTGATCCAGTCTCTCCTCATATGTCAGTTCAGCCATCCCGGGAATCAGTCTGGTGAATCTTTGCTGCACTCCCTCAATAGCAAGAACGTCCTTCCTCAGATTAGGAGACCAAAACTGAACACAATATTCCAGGTGAGGCCTCACCAAGGCCCTGTACAACTGCAGTAAGACCTCCCTGCTCCTATACTCAAATCCTCTAGCTATGAAGGCCAACATGCTATTTGCCGCCTTCACCCGCTGCTGTACCTGCATGCCAACTTTCAATGACTGATGTACCATGACACCCAGGTCTCATTGCACCTCCCCTTTTCCTAATCTGCCGTCATTCAGATAATCTTCCTTTGTGTTTTTGCCCCCAAAGTGGATAACCTCACATTTATCCACATTATACTGCATCTGCCATGTATTTGCCCACTCACCTAACCTGTCCAAGTCACCCTGCAGCCTCTTAGCGCCCTCCTCACAGCTCACACCGTCACCCAGTTTAGTGTTATCTGCAAACTTGGAGATATTACACTCAATTCCTTCATCTAAATCATTAATGTATATTGTAAAGAGCTGCGGTCCCAGCACTGAGCCCTGTGGCACCCCACTAGTCACTGCCTACCATTCTGAAAAGGACCCGTTTATCCCGACTCTTTGCTTCCTGTCTGCCAACCAGTTCTCTATCCACATCAGTACATTACCCTCAATACCATGTGCTTTGATTTTGCACACCAGTCTCTTGAACGGGACCTTGTCAAAAGCCTTTTGAAAGTCCAAATACACCACATCCGCTGGTTCTCCCTTATCCACCCTACTAGTTACATCCTCAAAAAATTCCATAAGATTTGTCAAGCATGATTTCCCTTTCATAAATCTTCCCCTCACATCTTCCCCAGCTTCTATCACTCACAACTCATTCATTCTCCACTGCCTCCGATTTTTAAGCAACATGTCTGTCATGCTACCTGTTGCTGTTCCCCAGCAACCACATCTACTGTCCCTCTCTTTTTTAACCCTAGTTATCCTTTCCATAGCAGTAACCCAAATTGGCTTATCACCCTCTGAGATGAACATCTGTCCAACCTCCCTATCACTTTTCCTCTACCACAACTCTTCCTCCTCTTCCCCTTTCCTCGGTGTGTCATTCACCAATAGTCAATCATCATTTGAAATGTTTGCTTCCTTGTGAACAAGGCTTTTATCATCCCTCACCTTATCGTGGATGAATCTGTTGATATTTTTTTTAATAGAAACATAGAAAATAGGTGCAGGAGTAGGCCATTCAGCCCTTCGAGCCTGCACTGCCATTCAATGAGTTCATGGCTGAACATGCAACTTCAGTACCCCATTCCTGCTTTCTCACCATATTCTTGGCCTTATGCAAACCTTGTTTGTGTGCAGCGATTACTTTCATCCTCAACTAAACTATCCCATTTCTTTGATCTGACAAGGAAACATTGCCTATCCTATTGCCATGAGAAAGTGATAATGAGCCACCTTGAACTGCTGCAATCCTTGTGGTTCAAGTGGTCCCATGATGGTGTTGGGTGGGAATTCCAAGCTTTTGATGAAGGAACAGGGATATATGTCCAAGTCATGATGGTGAGTGTGACATGGCAGAACACTTGGAGATGTTATTCCCCTGATATAGCTGTTCTTGTCCTTGGTGGTAGAGGTGGCAGGACTGGAAGGTGGTGTTGAGTAACCTGGCTCTATATTCCACTACCTCCTTTATCCAAACCACTGCAGCAACATGACTTTTATTGTGAGGTCTCATCTTGGCCTGTAATTAACAACAAGTTCTATTATAATGTACCTTTAATGTTAAAAATGTCCCAAGAACTTCACAGGTTTGCAAATAGAAAACAGATGTTGAGCCAGGAAGGAAAAATTAGGAGAGGTGACCAAAGGTTTGGCAGAATAAATGGATTTTGAGGTTTTTAAGGGAGGGGAAAGGTGAAGAGGTAGAGGAGTTCAGGGAGGGAATTCCAAAAATTAAGATCAATGTGCTGAAGGCTCTGCCACCAATGGTGGGGCAAAGAGCGAAGAGGCTAGAGTCAAAGATATGTTTTTTTTAAAGAAACGAGTCAGAAATGGAGAGCTTGAAGGAGAATATAGGGCTAGAGGAGGTTGCAGGGATAGGTTGTGCCAAGGCCATGGTGGGATTTAAAGACAACATGTATTTATGTAACACCTTTATTGTAGTAAAACATCCCATGGCGCTTAACAAGAGTATTATAAAACAAAATCGACATCGATCCACATAAGGAGATATTGGGTCAGATGACCAAAAGCTTGCTCAAAGAGGTCATAAAGTAGGAAAGAGAGTTAAGGAGGTAGAGACTTCTAGAGCTTAGGGCCTTGGCATCGGAAGGCATGGCCACCGATGGTTGAGCGATTAAAATCAGGCACGCTCAAGAGGTCAGAATTAGAGGACCGCAGATATCTCGGAGGGTTGTGGGGCTGGAGGATATTACAGGGATTGGGGGGGGGGGGGCAAAGCCATGGAGGGATTTGAAAAAAAGGGTGAGAATTTTAAAATCTAGACGTTGCTTAATCAGGAGCCAATGTAGGTCATCGAGCACAGGAACAGGACTTGGTGCGAGTTAGGATACGTGCAGTAGAGTTTTGATGACTTCAAGTTTATGGAGGGTAGAACGTGGGAGGCCAGTCAGGAATGCATGGAATAGTCAAGTATCGAGGTAACAAAGGTATGAATGAGGGTTTCAGCAGCAGATGAGCTGAGGCAGGGGCGGAGTCAGGCGATGTTACAGAGGTGGTAGTAGGTGTGGCTATATGGTCGGAAGCTCACTTCAGGGTCAAGTATGACACCAAGGATGAGGAATTTACATTTGAGACATTGTGCGATGGAGGGCCAATACGTTGTGAGAGATGAAAAATCAAGAGGGTGGCCAAAAATGTGGTTAGCTGAAATGAGTCAGTGGTGAATATTTAGTCCAGTGGCAGGAGTGCTAATAAATAAACTGCTTTGTCCTAGATGGTGTTGAGCTGCTTGTGTTGTTGCAGCTACATCCATCCAGGTGAATGCTGACTCTTCCATCAAATTCCTAACGAGCACCTTACAGACAGAGGAAAGGCCTTGTGAGGGGTCAAGAGGTGATCCATTTACCAGAGCACCCAGCTTCTGCCCTGTTCTTGTAGCTGTGTTGGCTGGTCGAGTTTAGTGTCTGGTCACTGGTGGCCCCTAAGATGTTGATTTTTTTTTTAATAAAGATCCACACCCAAAACATTTAACAGATTTATGCTCTCCATAGATGCTGCCTGGCCTTATGTTTTTGTTTCAAATTTCCAGCATCTGCAGTTTTTTGTTTTGAGCCTTAAATATGACATTCCAGCAGAATGTCACTAGGTGGAGCCATTGATGCTGTGACTATGGGCTCAATTTTCCCCGGTGATTTGCGCCGTTTTTGGAACAGGCTGCTTTTTCTGGCCGAACTTAAAAATCCACAGTTTCCCCAATCAATTTGCACCAGCGTAACTCACTTAGTTACGTTTTTTTTAGGTAAGTTTTTTTTTCATCCAAAGGGGGAGGAACCGGCCACCTACGCCAATTCTGGGCATTTAGGGAACTTTGGCCAGCTGATCGTTACTCCATTTCTGCTTAGGCCAGCATATGTGGCCTCTCCAGAAAACCCTTGCGGAGAGTTAAAGAAATTGGCACAAGTAAGTAAATCAGAGGAGGCCATTCGGCCTGGACTAGGGTCGGGAAGCGGACCAGTAGGGCACTCGAGGCCAGGGTCGGTGGGGGAGGGAGCGCAGGGACCGGCAAGCCCTTCGGCCTGGGCTAGGGGCAGGGCAGGGAGCGGAGCGGACCAGGAGGGCACTCGGGGCCAGGGTCGGCGGGGGAGGGAGCGCAGGGACCGGCAAGCCCTTCGGCCTGGGCTAGGGGCGGGGAACGGAGCGGACTGGGAGCAAATAGAGGAAATCTCCCCCTGAACCACCGTGTCTATATAAAAAGGCACAGACTGGTTGCCACATGAGCTATTTTAGTACATTTGTTTTCTATATAATTGTACAAGACTTGCAATACCCCCCCCCCCCCCCCCACCGCCACACACACAACTAGCTCTTTAAAAATGGCAGATTGCCAACTCGCTGTACTGCACATGCGCGTCCATTGCAGCGACGTCAAAAACGCAAGTTTTTTCTCCCGCGCATGTGCAGAAAGCCCGGCTGGGTTTTTTGGTGCAGACAGCAGGCTCCACTCCCCGAGGCGACTGGACACACTGCGTGGCTCTGGATTGCAGTTTAAAGATCGGGGAAAGTTAGTACAATTATTTCTGCCGCATTTCTGGACCTAAAAACCTGGCGTAACTTTGGCAATATGCTAGAATATGGGCTTGGGCAATATTGAGCCCCATGAAAGGTCACACAATTCAAAGCTGAATAATGCACGGTCTGGGAGCAGCAGTTCAGGGTAAAATATTAACTGAGTTTATTAATTGATGCTGAAACTGAGCGGCAAAGTGACAAAGATGTTTGTCTCAGCATTTGCTGAGCTTACTCGACTTTGTTGATACAGAGAAAGCAATTTCTGTATTGGAGCAGAAACACTGGTTTACTTCATAAAGACTAAAATAACTGAAGTTACACTGCTGTTTTTACATTTAAACTTCAGTGTTGCTGCTGCCGCGGATTTGAACTAATATTTGATTTTTTAAGTTAATTGGTGGGAATATCCCTGATTTAACACCTAATATTTAAAGATGCATTTACGCTACCGTCTTAAAGTGTCGTCTGATGTACAAATCTACTTTTAGTTGTATGGTAGCCACTCCACTCCAGTATAGGTTTAGCACAGCAGTGAACTAAAATAAACTAGTCTGTTATAGGAAGTGACAAATTAACAGAACTGTGCAGGGTACAGTGTGCTTTTTGTTTTGGTTCCATTGTAGCTTGTGTTGTGAACTTTGCTCAACTATTCTTAAAACCACAATGACGACCTTTCATGAGACACAGAAGTAACGGGAGAAAATTGACATTTTGAAAATCACACTTTAGTTATCGGTTTTATATATATATAATCTTAGAAATTTCCAGACACTGCAACTCAAAACCAGACAGGTAATATCAGTGCCGGAAGTCAATTACATTAAGTTTTAATGTTCCTGCCAAACTAAACTATGGAAAATTATTTCTTGCACTAAGTGCGGCAGTCGTCGTGCTATCCGAGGAGGAGTGGGAAGAACGGGGAATGCTGACAGAAGAAAAAGAGGTAGTCATGCACATATCCTATAAAGAGGAGCGGTATATTGTGTTTAAACTGACCAGTGTGGTAATGGCAGGTTTATGAAATGCTGCCTACAGATTTGGAACGATCCTCAGTAACTCCAACTGCTCTTCGTGTGGCTAATAAACTGACATACTATTGGGATCTTCCAGGCAGCAGTGCAGATTGCAGAGGTGTGGTGATGTTTGCCTGTGTTTTATAGGTCCAGTGGGTTCATTCCTTCCAAGATTGCAGGGGAACAGCTGGACAGACAACAAAAATATGTTCTGCTGATGTTCACTCTAGGCTGAATGTGGTAGACTAACCCCCTGAAGATACAGGTGCCGCTACTCAATGCAATAATGTACATGAACTATGTTTCTATTCCTTCAATGTGCCAGTGCTTATAAAGAGAAAAATGCCAGTGGTCTTTCACTTTGAGCAAATGATTCCTTTTATAAATAGCCAAATACCAGCATCGCTAGGCTCAACGTTAACACCCTTTCCTGTCCCCAAGGAGCACTATATAGATGTAAGTTATTATAGTTCACAGCCTGAGTGATTCATGACATTATGGAAGTGAATATTGATGTGCATATCCTGCTATGGTTCATTACTCCTTTTGAAGACATCTCTCGTGGCTTACGAGCTCTCTGATCCACATGCATCTGATATAAGAACATCAGAAAAGCCAGAGTGAGGAAAAGCCATTCAAACTTGCTCAATCAAAAGTTCATGTATGATTATTCTATCTGAACATCCCTTCTATACCCCCTGTTTTTCCCCGACTTTAGGAAATATTTTTCTATCATTACTTCCCCTTAAAATTTACCCTGATTCAACCATCTTCTGAGAATTTATTCCATCTATCCAAAATCCTGTCGGGGGATCATTCGTTTTTCTGAGCTTTAACTGAACGGTAATGATATCTGCAACTTAAAATGCTTCTCCCAACTTCACCTTTCAGTTCTAGTTGTGCTACAGAAGATAGATGGGTTAGCTGGGGAAAATGATTCCAGTCAACAAGGTCTCCTGGAGCTTGCTTGATTGCCTTTGTGGATTGGAGATTAATTGTTTTCTTTTTCTAAATTGGCACTAGGTTTTTTTTTCCTCTCCAGGCTATTGCATGATTGTTGGGGGTTTTAGCGGTATGTGTAGGTTGCACAGGCTTGATCGACCAGCTATCTTTTCCTGTCCTTTTTCATATATTCGCAAATTCTCTCTGCCAGTTCTCATATAGTGGTGACACAGTGCTTGCTGAGGTACTGCTGTGTCATTTCTCTTTAAGCTTCTGGAGAGAGGAAAGCTACTACAACTTTTAGGAATGTATCATCACTTCCATAGCTGCAGCAGCAATAAATGTGATTGCTTTTTATTGCCAGTTTGTGCATTAGATGACATCTGCATTTAAACTGTTACTTTTCAGTATCAGATCTCAGCAATACGTTTGCGCAATACATATTCTTCAAACAGACACATACGTTGCATAGATGCTTACCAGAGTGGGTATTTGTAGGCCTCTAAATTACTTATTAATACTCATCCAATCATTCTAAACTGAAGAGCTTTGTGTCTCTCCTCTTAACTTTGGGAAGCTCATTCAGCCACTGAGGCTTGTTCCTAGTTGTTGTTGTAGCTTGGGAATTGAATGCAGATTTCTCTTCAGCTTTCTTATGTCATTTTTTTGTCCTTGAGCCAGGTCTTCTGTTCTTGAGATTTTATTCAACTGCTAAGAAACCTCTTGGGCCTCTTTTCTGGTGCATCAGTTTGGTCTATTAATACCACTTTGCAGACTTCTTCACCATAGCTCTTCCACAACCATATTCACTTCTTTCTATAAAAATCTGGGTTTCTTCCTATTTTTATACACGGATTCTATTTCTGTCTGATCTGCAGCTTTTATTACTGAGCTGTGAATTATAAAGGGTCATGGGCCTCATTTCTGGCTTGTTTAAGTACTTAACTGTTCATCACTGTCACCTGTTGACTGTTTTACCACCCGTGTAGGTTAAGATGCATAAAAATATTTTGTGTTAACAACTCAGAAATAAATATGTTTACTGCCGGAGCTGAAGTGATTTATTTCTAAATATCTATCGCTATATGTTTAGCTGAGCATTAGTGAATAGAAGGGTTACCATGTCTATGATTGCATTTAGCTTTACCTCATATCAGAATTAAAATTAAAACTGGCTTTATGTGGTGGTGTAGAGATTGAGGTTTGTACTATATAATTACAAGTTGTTGTGTCTTGACCAACATTTATATCTCAACCAAAACCTAAAACAGATGATCTGGTCACTCATTTCATTGCTGTTTGTGACTTGCTGAGCTAAATTGGCTTCCGTGTTTCCGACGTGCTTCAAAAGTATTTCATTGGCTATAAAGGGCTTTGGGATGTCCGAAGGTCATGAAAGGCACTATATAAATGTAAGTCCTTCTTTCTGTACTTGCTGTTACAGTGCAAATCTAACCAGGTGTCACTTGGTTTCTGTTTCTTATCACCACCCCAAAAAAAAAGTACCACTAGAAACTGTATATCTTCAAGGTCAGTCTTTAACAACAACTCTGAACACTGTTATGGTATCAATTAGAATTTCTCTTTAATATGGGTGAACACTTCTATGGAGCCAAAGTAAACCATATATCCAACCCATTAATCTGATTAGTTGCATGCTGTTACTCAGTTTCAAGTGGTTTTATGAGACACATGTTACACATATGGCATCGCATTTTAGAAACTCTGGTGCAGCAAGTTCTCATCAGAGCAGATACGATGGAGATGGTGAAACTAGAAGAAAAGACCGGGGCCGAAATTGCCCACTGCCTGAAACAACGCGCACCTGCCAGTTTCTGTGTTCTGGCCACCCCAGTGCATGGAACTGTCGAAATTCAGCAGTCTGGGGTTTTTTTTGAAACGGGGTGGAAATGACCCCATCATGGAAGATGGGGCAGAGCAGAGTAGTCGAGACTGTTGGTCATCAGCGCCACGCTGATGATGTCATCGCGCTGGTGCGTCACAACGTCTCTCCCCTTCAGTTAAAGGGGAGGGTCGCTGCAAACTCTGCAGCCATTTTAGTGTCAGACAATGGGCCACCAAAACGGGGTGCCAGGCTGCCTATTGGCAGCCTAGCTGAACTCAGGGCATAATTGTCGGCCCGACCTGGCAGTCAGCTGACAAAAAAAAGTAACACGGCGGTCACGGCAGTGTGCCCTCCCATTTAAGAGCCGACATGCCACAGAGAGTATACAAATAGCAAAAGCGGTCTGGCGCATTGATCAGCAGTAGATCCGCTCCCGTGGGACAATTCCGGGAAAGGGGCAATTTCGCAAAGGGGTCCCTGCCAATCGGTAAGGGGGTCGGCGCGTGCACGCTGCAGCGGAAAAATGGGTGGAGCGGTCCCTTACACCGCTCCAAAACTGAAGAAGAGCCATTTCCAAAAATGGCGGCCCCTCCGCGGAGACTCAGCGGCCATTCCGTGCCGCCCCGTGGCCGCTGCTTTCAGGCGGCCAGAGCCCTTATCGGAAGGGGTAATTTCGGCCCCAGTCTTTACAGAAAGTAGGGTTTGAAGAACAGTAATCAAAGTAGCTATGAGAGCCATTTGATTTGTACTACCTGTGTATGGAGAGCAGAGGCGGCAAGTTGCAGAAAAGGATGATAAATTAGTGGAATGAGCAGATAAATACAGTACAATGCAGAGAAATGTGAAGTAGCATTTTGGGCAAAAGAACAGTGGAAAGGAAGTGTGTCCATTAAATGGTAAGATCTTAACAGCAAGATAAAAGGGTGCAGATACATGGGGCTAGAGTTTCAGTTGTCGGCGAAAATGGTAGTTTTACACCAAAATTACCGTTTTCGCTGCGCTACCGTTTATAGGCCTAAATTTCGGCCTTCTGCGCCGCATCGGTAAACTCGGCGTTGCACGAGGATTCGCGGCACAAACCTCGAGTTTCGGCAACTTTAGTCCGAGGCCGGTAATGCTTGGGAGGAGGGGAAAAAAATTGCAAGAAACATTCTCAAAATCCTTACCACCTAAATCGCTGGAAAATAATTAAAAAATAAAAACTTTAACTTACCTTTTTTGCAGGTCTTCATACTTACCGCTGCTGGCAGGGCTGCACCGCAGGTTTGACCTTGTCGGTATTCTGGGTGTGGCGGAGAGTGCCGAAAGTACGACAGTAACGCAATCCGCGGCGTTGCACGTCGTTTCACACCGGCGCACCTCTCCCCGGCGGTACGTGGAAACGGAGGGTCAAATCACGGCGAAAACCCCGTTGCAAAGTCGCCAAAATTATAGCCTATAAACTTTAAAGCAGGTAGAAAGGCCTTAAAAATAAAATGGCATTCTGTGTTTTAGATATGAGTATTGAATATAAAAGCAAGAAACTGATTTTGAATGTGTACAAGACATTGGTTAGGGCATAGTTTGGAGTATTGGGTCCAATTCTGGACATCCCTTAAAGGAAGATTATTAGAGATATGAAATGGTAGAGTGAGAATAAACTAGAATGATCCTAGTTTATCCTCACTCTACCATTTGAGAGTTTGATTATGAAGCAATATATTATTTTAAAAAAAATCAAGGTGTTTTTCGCTATAATAGAGAAGGTTCTCAGATGATCCAATCATCCAATAGAAGTTTTCAAAATTATGAAAAGTTTTGAGGGTGGTAGTAGAAGAATAGCTTGTATTTATATAGTCATTTCACATTCTCAGGACACCTCAATGTGCTTTCTAACCAATGGATTACTTTTAATTTTAAACAGATTATCTGGTCATTATCACATTGCTGTTTGTAGGAGCTTGCTGTGTGCAAATTGGCTGCAGCGTTTCCTACATTACAACAATGATTACATGTCAAAAGTGCTTCATTGGGAAAGCACTTTGGGACAGCCTACGGTCCTGAAAGGCGCTACATAAATGCATGTTTTTCTTTTGCAGTGTAGGTAGCCATTGTTTTATAGGTAACCATCTCAGCCCCTTTATACATAGCAAGGTCCCACAGATAGCAAAATATATGATCACTTAAACCTGTTTGGATGGTGATGTTTAAGGGATTAATGTTGGCCAGGATACCAGCGGTGATCCCTTGTTCTCCTTTGAGTAGTGTAATCGGATATTTAATGTTCATCTGAACAAGCAAACAATGCAGTATTCCCTCGGTACTTTCTGGGTGTCTCAGCCAAGATTATGTGCTCAAATCTTGGAATAGGGTGGAACCCATTATTTTTGACTCATGGACAAGTATGCTGAGCCAAACTGACACTCGTTTAAAAAAAAAAAGTTTCCACTAGTTGACAAATCAGTAAAGGGGCATAAACACAGAATTATCACGAGAAGGATGAAATAATTTCTTTCACAAGTAATACCTGGAATGCTTTTATCACAAATAGCTTTTGAGGCAGAGACTATATCAATTAGAATTGAATTGAATAAGTATTTGAAAAGCAAGAATTTTCTAACCATATGGGGAAATAGCAGGGTAATGCAATTAGAACAGATAGTAGTTTCAGCTGAAAAGTTAGCACAGACATGCATGACTGTATGGTGCCCATCATACCCCAGCCATCAAAAATCTCACCCTTAACCCATCTGTCTCTCCAGTTACTGCCCATCTCTGACTGCAGCTCCATCTCCAACCTCCATTTCCTCTCTAAAGTTATTGGAAGTGTTGTCTTCCAATTCTGTGCCCACCTCTCCCAAAATTCCCTTTTCACACCCCTCTAGTCTAGCTTCCATTTCCTCAGAGCACCAAAACAGCCTGACCAAAGTGATGAATCAAATCATTTGGAACTGGTGGATTATCCTTCATCATCCACCTTACTTTCCTGGAGCATTCCATACATTTGACCACACTGTCGCCTTCCAGTGCTTTTCTACATTATTTATCTACATTACAACAGTGACTGCACTTCAAACAGTACTGAATTAGCTGTAAAGTGCTTTGGGACTTCCTGAGATTGTGAAAGGCGCTATATAAATTCAAGTCTTTTTATCTTTCCCTCATTCAGCTCTTTGCATGGCTCCATAACCACTTTTCCAAATGCTTCTTGAGCAATGGCTTCTCTTCTTTTCTTTACACTGTCAACTCTGGGGTCTCTGAGGTATCTATTTTTGGTCCTTTCCTCTTATTAATATGCTGCACCTCAGCAACATAATCTGCAGGATGATATCCAGTGCCATATTTCCACCACATCTGTCAACCCTTTGACTGGCTCCAGACTGTAAATCACCTTGTCCGAAATTAAGTCTTTGATGAGGCAGAACTTGCTCAACAAGGAAGAGACCAAAGCCTTTGTCTTTGAGCCCTACCACAAACTGTACTCTCTTGCCACTGATTCCATTCCCCGCCCCCTCCTGGCATACACTCAAACAGGGTCACACTATTCACAATCTCAGCATCCTATTCAATCCTAATCTGAGTTTTAAACCGCACATCCTGCCTATCACCAAGGCTGCTTACTTCTACATGTGCATTACCCACTTCTGCCCATATCTGTTGAACCCCTTATATCTGATTTTGTCCCCTCCAGCCTCAACTACTCTAGTACTCTTGCTTACCTTCCATTTACCATCATTCAGTAACTCGATTTATTTAAAAGCCTACAGCATGTATCTATCTCACTCACCCATCACCCCCGTCTTGACTGACACCCTGATCTCCAACACCCAGATATCCTTATCATCATCTACAATTTGCTCATGACTTTGTCCCACACTACCTCCCCTCTAAAAGGTTCTATCACACTAACTCTGACCTTCTGTAGATCATGTGATACAAAGATAGGTGAGAAAGCAAGTTGTGAGGAGGACGCAAAGAGTCTGCAAAGGGATATAGATGGGCTAAGTGAGTGGGCAAAAATTTGGCAGATGGAGTATAATGTGGGATAATGAGGTTATCCACTTTGGTAGGAAAAATAGAAAAGCAAATTATTATTTAAATTACAAAATGCTGCAGTACAGAGGGACCTGGGGGTCCTTATACATGAAACACAAAAAGTTAGCATGCAGGTACAGCAGGTAATTTGAAAGGCAAATGGAATGTTGGCCTTTATTGCAAGGCGTTGGTGAGACCACACCTGGAGTACAGCGTACAGTTTTGGGTCTCCTTATTTAAGGAGGGGATATACTTGCATTGGAGGCAGTTCAGAGAAGATTCTCGAGGTTGTTTCCCAAGATGAAGGGGTTGTCTTATGGGGAAAGGTTGAGCAGGTTGGGCCGATATTCATTGGAGTCTAGAAGAATGAGGGGTGATCTTATTGAAACATATAAGATTCTGAGGGGGCTTGACAGGGTAGATGCAGAGGATTTTTCCCCTCGTGGGAGAATCTAGAACTAGGGGGAATCGTTTCAGAATAAGGGGTCGCCCATTTTAAACTGAGATGAGGAGGAATTTCTTCACTCAGGGTTGTTAATCTTTGGAATTCTCTACCCCAGAGAGCAGTGGAGGCTGAGTCATTATATATATTTAAGGTGGAGATACAGATTTTTGAAAGATAAGGGAGTCAAGGGTTATGGGGAGTGGGAAGGAAAGTGGATTTGAGGCCAAGGATAGATCAGCCATGATATTGAATGGCGGAGCAGGCTCGAAGGGCCTCCTCCTGCTCCTATTTCTTATGTTCTTATGTATGTTCTTTTACCTACCATTACTGGCAGAGCCTTCAGCCTCTCTGTAAATCCTTCCTTAAATTTCTCAGCCTCCTTTCCTTTAAAAACCTTCACAGACCATCTTTGACCAGTCATCTCTCTTTCAGGCTCAGCCATGGGACATTTCTTTACATTGTAATAAATATAAGTTGTTCTGAACTCCAATTTCTATCATTTTAGATTATGAAAGAGAAGTCTAGAAAAGAAAAGGAAGAGTCAGAGACGTTCCACAAAAAGGTAAGCGATGGAAATTTGAAACTTAATGAAATTCTTCAGATTCAAATAAAAGTAGAAAGCAGCGTCAACACACTTCATCAGTGTGCCGGAGGATGTCTGGGAGGAAGCCTGATTGGATTGAAACAAAGATAGGCACAGCTGAGATTACATGTTCTCCTAATGATACTGGTTATCTGAAGGAAGTGAGTGGAGTAAAGAGATAATATTCAGGGAGTGAATAAGTGAAGGAGGGTGTAACCGATGTGCAAATGGTTGAGGCAGAAACAGAGGGTCTTCAGATGATACTGTGGAATGAAGCTATACAGGGAATGTACTACTGCAGTAAAATAAAATAATGGTTATGGCTAAGGAACCTAAATCATCAAAGACGGAGAATATTAAAATACATGGATGTAGGTGGATGTAATGTCTTTGCTTCGTGGGTTCTTTGCTTAAGAATTCATAGCAACATGTTGCTATTAAGAACTAGTTAGTTTATTAGCAAAGATTTTAACAATCACACTACACATTACGAGTTCAACCACCTGCCTCATGGATTCCCTGAACCCAAATGGCTGGGGTTTTATTGAGCCTTGTGAACATCACATGACTGACTTAACCACTCCCAACTCAACAGCTCTACAAATCTGTGAGCATGCTCACAGATGCATACATTATTGTAGGTAGAGACTGGATAAGGATTAAGATGAGTGGAGAATAGTTTATTGGGACAGGAGCAAGCTGAATCAACGGGTCTGCTGGCACAATTCGGCTTGTGGATCTTGGAAGGGGGTACAAACTGGCTATATGGAGTTAAAAATTTAGATTGAAGGAATTGGGGGTGGAGGGTGAGTTCTTCCTAATAGATGAGATCAGTGATAGTCTGAAAATGACAGTTTGATCTTTAGTAGTGGGGTCATGGCCCAGGGGGAGATAGGAAGAGGAGGGGCCATAATTTTGACATATGTACTCGGCCAGCAGAGATTTTTCCACCATACACTACAGGTCCCTCATCAGATTTGATGATGTTGCTCCGGAATGAAGAATTACAAGTTCAGAGAGAGTTAGTTTAAAAGGAGTAAGGGGTGTAGCAAAGATCAGATGTCCGTTTGCAGTTCCCAATGAAAAGTGACAGTTCTCAATGAAAAGATTAGGAGAAGGCAAAGGTCAGAGGGCAGGGTCCAAGAAGATTAAAAAGCTCAGACAGGACAAGAAATCAGATTCACGATGTAGAGCCTCATTCATGGGGGACAAGCTATGGCCCTTCCTGAGGGCAGAGAGTCAGAAAGGGGAAAATAGAAGAGGATGGTGAAAACATGCAGCTAAGCAGGACAGATGTTGAGGGATGTTGAGTTCACAAACTCTGCAGGAGCCACTCAATGGCAGAAAAAGTCTTGCCTTTTAGGAGGAAGCAGCATCAGAGCTATGTCATTTCACTTTTTTACCGATATCATTCTGAAAGCAGCAAAGTCCTGGAGGAAGATCCATGAATGGAATATAGCATGGGGAACTGAAGAATAAGGAAGTAACTTGCAATATTGGGGATATGAAAAATTGTCACAAAGTTGTGGCTCATTGGTTTATACCATGATACCTGACATGGTAAGTTACCCATGTCTGCCAGGTTATCTGCTGCGTCCAGGCAGCACATGTGCTCAAAGTTAAAAGGTTTCCGGTCACGTTTGATCCACAGATTCAGTATGACTGAGACTAAGCCTGAAACTAGGATTAACCAGGAATAACACACAATGGGGGCTAGTCTTTCTTTGTAGCATAGCTCATTTTTCTCATCCTCATGTTTAAAATCCTCATGGGTTTGCTCCTCCTTAGTTCTGTAATCTACAACCCTACCAACCCTTGAGCTCATTGTTCTTTTGACTTTGGGCTCTTGTGCATCACCCCTCCCTTCACCAGCCTTTATTTATTTAGGCCCCATACTCAAGATCTCCTTCCGTAAACCTTTCCGGCTCTTCCCCCACCCCACCTCCTCCTTTAAGACTATCTATAAAACCCATCTCTTTGACCAAGCTTTGGGTCACCCTCCATAATATCTCCTCCTTTGATTTGGCATCCATGTTCTTATATACATCTCTGTGAAGCACCTTAGGACATTTCTCTACAGCAACAGCATTTTCAAATTTCTGGTTCATTTCAGAAATTGGTGAGCATTCCAGCTTCATAGCGAGGGTCTTTATTCACACTATGGAAGTTTACATCACAGGAGATTTGACTCATCATGTTTGTGCCGGCTCTTCGCTAGAGCAAGCCAGAACTAATTCCATTACCCTGCACCGTCCCATGGGCTAGAACCTCCACTTTTTTTGCAAGCTTAACGCCCACTTAACGCCATTTTACTGCTGAAATTAAGTATATGGCCCATATATCGCCCATTTTGACACAAAATGGAAACTGACGGGCTTTTTTAGGAGACTTATCACCGAGTGTTACTTTCCCCACGTGCTTAACGCCAGGAAAAAATATAACCGCCCGTCCACTATTTTGGGGGGGAATCAGCAGAATGGGCGAAATCAACGCCAATAATATCGCCCAGCGTAACTTTCCGCGCGGAATTAACGGCGAGATTCAATATGAAAGCCCGCCCACTGATTTTTGTCGTAAAGAGCATATTTACCCAAACTAGCGGCCATGGAGATCGCCCAGCGCCAATTTCACCACCTCACACACCTATCGCCCAGAATATTGCTCGCTCAAAAAACTGCCCACAAAAGGTGGAACTAACTGGAATGAACGCCAGCGGTGTGGCTGGCATTTGTTAAATCCCACTCTTTCGTGAGGAGCTGATATCTGAAAGGTTTAATAGCGCGGATGTGAATGACAACGCTGACACACTGCTGTGTGTGTGCAGCTCAGACATCAATGGTGTCCATCACCTTGGTGCCAGTTAAAGTTTACGTTGATTGATAAGTAGTATTTAACCCTTTCATGGTAAGGAATCACCAGTGTGTAACGGTCCAGCTATCTGAGACAATGTGCAACAAGGTTATGTTCAATATCAAAAGTTTAAGTATCACAGCCAATAACACCCAACCCCCGCCCACACCCCACTTTTTTCCACCATTGATATAAATCACATGTTCAACATGTCCAGCAACACAGAATACAAAGGCAAAGCAGGAGCGTGGTCCCCAGCCCCCGTACATTGCAACAAATTGCATACACCGAGATGGAGATATAACACAGCCATCACCTGTGTACATGCACCTCACTTTCCTTCTCCCCCCCCCCCCCCCCCACTTCTACCCCTTCCCCTCCTCGCTCCACAGTGCCTGGCCGAGGAGCTCCTCAGACGGTGCCTCATTTGGGGGGGGATGAAGGCAGATGTGTTGGTTGCACGAGTACGGGAGCAGGGAGTGCCGAAGGGGCAACATTCTCTGATGCAGAAGCAGGATCTTGGTCCTTGCTCTCACCTGTCATTCACAGTGGTGGTGTGGAACCTAGGGGTGGAGTGCTGCGCTTGGGGACCACTGGGAGGCCTGTGGCAGCAGTGTTCCTGGCTATTGCATCCAGGGACTCCGCCACGCGCGGAATGTACTCTGTCATGGTGGCCAGCTGTCGGGATATGCCCCCAATGCTTCGATGAGCAGGTCACCAATGTTTACAGTCCTCCTGGACAACTGTACCATCTCTCCGCTGTCATGTCATGCTCATGGAACAGACCTGCCACGTCCACGAGACCTCCACGGGGTCGGCGCCGTCCTGGGGACAAATGTGATGCCCTGTGGCGAGGTGCTTGGGCGGGAATGACTGAAGGACCACTGGATGGCCTTGGGGTGGAATGGCTTCTGGAGCATGGCGATGCAGGTTCTTCGAAGTCCGCGCTCTCATCCGTCGAGAACAGACCCAGCGGATTGATGGGCGACAATCGGAGCTCCTCAGCACCAGATGTAGCAAGACTGTCTGCCGACTCCTGCCCCGCGCCCCCACCTTCTGGCCTCTGGGGCCGGGCTGCTGGCTGAGCTGCAAAACACAAATGAGGAGAAGGGTGACGAGGTGAGTCAGTGCTACACAAAAGCACCACTGCTATCAAAATCATCACAGACATCACATTTCATGACCATCAGCACATTGTGCATTGCAATGATTTTCATTAGGCCAGCATTATTTCTATGACACTTTTAGAAATCATCTATCATATACGATTGTTCGGAAATGAGTGGGTGTGGCATCTATTGACATTATTTGACGCAATGGTGTAAGCTTTACTCACATGGCATCACTTCAGGGTCTGCAGAAACGTCCGAGGGTGCTTCCCCACGAGTGCGAGCACCCGCCCCTCCATCTCTGATATCACTGGTGACTGGTGGCCCCCTCACCCGTTCGCCTCTGCACGGACCTCATCGTCGATAGCTTCTTCTGTAAAAGGTGACAGGATGACATGGCATGAGATCATTACGTGATATCATTGCTAGGTACTGTCACAGAGACAGATGTAATCATGATTATTATGATTATCATCATTCTTTACCTAAAGACGTACACCGTCACCGCAGGCTTTGAGTAAAACATTCCCGGTAAAAGTGCAAGACCTCACATCTGCTGATGGTCACTCATGACTTACAAATCAAATTATATAAATACATAAGTATATGTAAATCAATGTAATACTTACTCTTGCGGATCCCACAAGGTCGTTCGACCGTTTGCGGCATTGGTTGCCCTCACACACCTCATTGGTCGCCGACGAGAGCACCTCTGCTAATCTCGGTCTGTATCCTCTGGTAGGCCTTTGGGGTGGACTTCCCACGCCCTCCCAGTGTCAAATCACCCCAGCGCAACTCAACCTCCTGCAGGAGGGAGGCATTTGCCTCATCCAAGAACCTACTCACTCTTTTGCGCCCTCCAATGTGCTCCTCTCCCAGCTCACTGCTCTCGCCCGCGTCAGTCTCCACAGCGTGCTGTGATGCCTCCTTCTCTCCCTCTATTATAGGCCAAATTCAGGCAAATATGTGGCTGGTAACAGCTAATTTTTGTTTCCCTATTTGCTCCAAAGCTCTAAACTCTCCCTCCTTTCTCCCAAAGCAGCCACACCACACCCACACACACCTTCAGTTCCTCTCAGCTCCCCCTCTATCTGTCTCCTCTTCTGCGCATGTCATGGTGATCCTTGACCTCCAGAATCGCGGGAATGGAGCGTTGCCATGCAGTTGCTAAGGACAGCCACACTTCACTGCAGAAGGTCAAAAAAATTTTATGCTACCACCCATTTGATATCGCTCGCGGTAACGCCCATTTTCAAAAATGTAAGCTAGGTGTTTTGAGAGTGTGCGAGAAGCCGGCGATCTGAAAACCTTTTTTTAACGCCCATTTTTGGGCGATAAGCAGAAAAGTGGAGGTTCTAGCCCCATAGACCTGTATCTTCCTCTGCTTCAAATATTTATTTATTCTTCTCTTAGAAGATGCAGGTCTCTGCGTCAAACATACATACACAAATGTTATTTTTGAGTGGGAAACTTAAATTTTATTCTTTATAATTATGCAAAAAGTAAGTCAATTGATGAAACTATATTTGGAACTTGTCACTTAGAATCTTAATTGTGATTAGTGCTATATGAGGGATATTTAAGTATTGTAGAAATGAAAAACCTAAATGTTTCCTTTGATTATGCATGTGATTGCAACCTTAGCATCCTATCTGTGCCTGAGCTGAGCTTCCGACCCCATATCCTCTGTCACAAAAACCTCCACTTCCATAACACCGCACCTAACCTCAGCCCAATGGAATTATTTTGGCCTGACTACAGGATGTGTTTCTAAAAAAAAAAGCACAAAAGCTTTTAATTTGTTATTTTAATAGAGAAATTGAACTGATTTCAGACATTTTTGCACAGGGAACATGTGGGCTGATATCTTAAATGCTATTTTGTTTTAAACTACATTAGATTGCACAACTGTATTTATAAAATCTAAGTAAATGTGTATAGCTGACTGGTTTGACATTTTTACATTGAGACGACATCAAAAGCCATTTGGTTCAAGTGGTCTATGCTGGTGTTTATACTCCAAGAGCCTCTTCCCCCTCGAATTACTCTTCCCACCCTGTCCCCATATCCCTCTATTTCCTTATCCCTCAAGCATGTATCAAGCTTGCCCTTAAATGCATCTATGCTATCCACTTCAACCACTTCATGTGACACTCCATTTAGTTTCTTACCTTCCAAGCAATGAGTGGCCTCCTTATTCCTCCTACCTAAATGAAGCACCTTTGCTATTCATCTGCCCATTCTGCAAGCTTGTTTGTCTTCCTACATTTTGGTGCAGTCCTCCACATGATTAGCTCTACCCCCAATTTGGTATCATCTGCAAATTGCCTCACCATACTACCAATTTCTGAGTCCAAATCATTTATGTATATGGTGACCAACAGTGGTCCCAGCATGAATACCACTTCCTACTAGCTGCCATTCTGAGAAACTTCCCTTAACTCCGACCTGTTTTTTGTTTTGATGCCATCTTTCAATCCATTCTCCTACTTGGACCCTGACTTCATAATCCCTAACCTTTATCATGAGACTCGTATGTGGCACCTTATCGAAGGCCTTATGAAAGTCCCTTTCTGAACTTTCTGCTATTTCTTAAAAGAATTCAATAAGGTTTGTTAAACATGACCTTTCTTTTAGAAATCCATGCTGACTATTTTCATTATATTCTCCACCTCCTAGATGTTTTGTTCTTTTAGAAAAGATTCCAGTATCTTTCCTACCACTCGCGTTAAGCTAATTGGTCAATAGTGTCTAGGTTAGTTCTCTCTCCCTTTTTGAAGATGAGAATTACATTTGCTGTTTTCTAATCCTCTGGCATTATTCCTTTTTCTATTGAATTTTTATATATAAATATTAATGCCTTTGCTATCTCCTCCCCAGTTTCTCTGAGTATCCTTTGATGCAATCCATTTGGACCCGGGGTTTTGTCCTCAAGTTTGGCTGGTTTGTCTAGTATCTCCTTTCTTTCTATCTTAACTGTTGTAATATTTCCCCTTGACTTCTTCGACTGTTGTAATGTCTTCCTTGGTTGCCTCTTCAGTGAAAATTGAGTCAAAGTATCTATTCAGCATTCCTGCCATTTCAGTATCATGTCCTGTGAATTTGCCTTCCTCATAAAATATGTGAATTTACAGTTACTATATACATGGTCAATGTGATCCCTGGACTGGTTTTAATCGCCTGAGGAGGGTGGAGAGGAATTTTCCAGACTTTATTCCCTTAAGGGCCCTGAGTTTTTCTGGGGGGTTTTGCCTCGCAGGAGATTACATACCAGGGGGTGGGGTGGGATAGGGAGGTGCGATGGGAAAGGTCTAGTCATGATGCTCTAGGCATCACGAGTGGGACAGGCTTGATGGGCCGGCTGGTCCTTTCCTGTCTGTATTTTTCTATGTTCGTATACCTTAGTGGTACAATCCTATCTTAATTCTCCTTGTGTTACTTATACACCTATATAATACTTTATATTTCTTTTTATATTCTTTGATATTTTCATTTCATATTTCCTTATTGACTTTTTAACCTCTTTCCTTGTCATCATCCCTTTAGCCATCCTCTATGTTATTGTTTATCTAGTTTGTGTATGCCTTTTCCTTTAGATTCAATTTTAACCTCAACTCTTTATTTATCTATGGCAAGTCATTCTTGGCTTGTGTTCTTATTTTTAGAGGCATATATTTCTCCTCAACTCTTGATGTCCCCTTTAAATAATGCCCACTATTCTTCTACTTTGTTAATATTTTTCTCTAGTTTACTGTCAATTCCATCCTCATTGTCTCATAGTTGGCTTTTCCCCAAACTATTACTTTACTTTGGTCTATGTACCATGTATATCTGTCAATCATTATCTTAAACCTTATTATATTGTGAACACTACTCCCTAGATGTTTTGTTTCTGCAAGTTTAAAAAAAAAACTTCAGTTCTTTTTCTGTTTAATGTTTTCATGTGTAGTCTCTTTCTTTTCCCTGCCCCCTTAGCAAAAAAAAATTTCTTTATAATTATTCCATCACTGTTATAAGAAAAATAGGTTTCTCTCAATATCACTGGATTTCTTTACTCCATTTTCACTCTTCAGAAGAACTGTCAGATAATTTTCGAGCTTGATGTGAGTTATCTGAAGTAGGTAGACATCTTAAAGAAGCATGAGGATGGGGGAAGTGGTATATATATACATTCACGCTAATAAATAATTATCAGAACCAAGGTGACCCATTATTTTGGATTTCCTTTTAATAAACAGTCTGGGTCTGTTGCTAATCCAGGGGTTAAAAATTGCCATTTCTCCATGTGTTTTATTTTCATATTTCACTTAATCAACTTCAGAACTCTTGGTGCATGTTACAATATCAAATTTCACTATACAACAATTAAATCTGTCTCAATTCACGATAAAGTGGCTGATCATGTAAGAGTGGTCAGGAACAAATTAATGATGTTTGGTTTCATTTTTTGAAGAATTTATAATTTGCTGTTTATCGTTTTGCAGAGGAACTGGAAAATAAAAGTTTCTATTGTGTTTTGCGCAGAGACCATAACCTGAGGATGGACAGGGGATGCCTTCCTTTCGGATTCTCAGAAAAGCAGATGGATGCCTCCGAAGATGTGTCCCGATCAGCTTTTTCTACAGATCTTGTACTTCGCCAGCGGCATGGTTACATTAATGTGGAATAAAGCATTTATTATTTTTGTATTTCCCACCTGCTGATGCGGGTCAAACATGTTCTTGAAATGTTTAGATACAAATATACTGTATGTGAGGAGTGCATGTAAACTACAAAAGTATCAACAAATGAAGAGTAAGTGTGTGTTATTGTGCCCTTGAGTTTTATTCATGACAAAAAGACCACCATGGATAAATGAATTTTTGTGATTACATTTTTATGACTGAGGATTTGTAACTAACCTCCAGAAGGGAGTTTGAATAAAACATGAACCCTGTTTTCCTAAATGCTTTGTAACTGTAATTGTGCTCATGGAATGTGATAAAATTACAGTATTGCCTATATATTTCCATGTAAAATACATAATTAGTATTGGAGCATGAACAAATACACACTGTTGTTCATCAATGTAATTCTTGATTTGTATAGTTGCATACAAAACTTTGTTTTTGGTATTTTGGAGTAAACTTTTTATTAAAATGAATTTGAATATGATGTGGAGTTGTGTGTCCCAATCAGATGAGGAAGAAATCTGAAAAGTTGCCACGTTAGTGTGTTCACACTGCTTAATTTTATAGTATTGCCTTACAATGCACGCCAGCAGCACTTTTTGCAGCATCGACAAGAAATTGTGCACGGCGCTCTGGCAAATGTTCATCTACTTTCAAAATATCGGGAACTCAGTTACTATCTTGCAAATTTGTTGCCCATAAATCTTGCAAGTTATGAAAACTGAACATACAGTCCAACAGGCAATCTGCATGGAGTATGTTCATGAACTGGTAGGCTGGGCACTTGGGCAACACATATTTCAGAATGTTTCTTTTTAATGTATTTACAGAAGAAGGCCACATATAACAGCAGCTGTGTGTGCAGAACAGAAATTATTCAGTACATTCATGTCCTTTGACAGGAAGAGGGCATTCCTGATTCTGGGCCTGGAAACAATAGTAGTAGTTGGGGGAGGGCAGGTCTTCCTCAAACTTGCAATTAGTATGATCCTTTAATTTTAAATCTTTATCTCTGTTCTCATTCACTCCCTCACACATAGCCATACAATACAATATAACATACTTGAATATCTGTTAGCTGTGTTTCAAAGAGTGTCTTACTACCAGGATATTAAAATATGGTCTTCTGATCCTATTGATGCCCAGGAAGAGGAGGTAGCAGAGCCCAATATCTGGCTTGAACAATACCTCACAGCACCCGTCACTCCAACAGTGGCAAGCAGCAATACAAATACATTCACTTTGTGGGGGTTAGTTATTTTGAAAGTTGCAATGGGGAGCACTTGGTGAATTACTGGTCACAGGTGACTAGGAGTGAGTTTGAGCTGACAATGGAGTTGTCTCACTTGCTGGCTACTGAACCAGTTTGAGGGCTCTTTCAGCTTTGAACCTCATAGTCTGCAGTCTGCTAGCTCAGGATCAGCAATTCTTGCAATCATTTGAGTGTGTGCCAGGCACTCTGAAAAGTTTGGCTCATCCAGGAAAGGGGTACCGCGGTACCCCATATTGAAAAAGTCCTGCATAAGCTCTTGATTGAGCTGTACCTCACCATCATAATCATAAGCAGTCCCTCGGAATTGAGGAAGACTGGCTTCCACTCTTAGCATAAGTTCTTAGGTGGCTGTACAGCCCATTACGAAAACCACAGTCTCTGTCACAGGTGGGACAGACAGTGGTTGAGGGGAAGGGTGGGAAGAACATAAGAATTAGGAACAGGAGTAGGCCATCTAGCCCCTCGAGCCTGCTCCGCCATTCAATAAGATCATGGCTGATCTGGTCGTGGACTCAGCTCCACTTACCCGCCCTCTCCCCGTAACCCTTAATTCCCTTATTGGTTAAAAATCTATCTATCTTTGACTTGAAAACATTCAATGAGCTAGCCTCAACTGCTTCCTTGGGCAGAGAATTCCACAGATTCACAACCCTCTGGGAGAAGAAATTCTTTCTCAACTCGGTTTTAAATTGGCTCCTCCGTATTTTGAGGCTGTGCCCCCTAGTGCTAGTCTCCTCCACCAATGGAAACAACCTCTCTGCCTCTATCTTGTCTATCCCTTTCATGATTTTAAATGTTTCTATAAGATCACCCCTCATCCTTCTGAACTCCAAGGAGTAAAGACCCAGTCTACTCAATCTATCATCATAAGGTAGCCCCCTCATTTCTCGAATCAGCCTAGTGAATCCAAAGCTAGTATATCCTTCCTTAAGTAAGGTGACCAAAACTGCACGCAGTACTCCAGGTGCGGCCTTACCAATACCTTATACAGTTGCAGCAACACCTCCCTGCTTTTGTACTCCATCCCTTTTGCAATGAAGGCCAACATTCCATTTGCCTTCCTGATTACCTGCTGCACCTGCAAACCTTTTGGGATTCATGCACAAAAGGACCCCCAGGTCCCTCTGCACCACAGCATGTTGTAATTTCTCCCCATTCAAATAATATTCCCTTTTACTGTTTTTTTTTCCCAAGGTGGATGACCTCACACTTTCCGACATTGTATTCCATCTGCCAAACCTTAGCCCATTCGCTTAACCTATCCAAATCTCCTTGCAGCCTCTCTGAGTCCTCTACACAACCCGCTTTCCCACTAATGTTAGTGTCATCTGCAAATTTTGTTGCACTACACTCTGTCCCCTCTTCTAGGTCATCTATGTATATTGTAAACAGTTGTGGCCCCAGTACTGATCCCTGTGGCACACCACTAACCACTGATTTCCAACCGGAAAAGGACCTATTTATCCCGACTCTCTGCTTTCTGTTCGCCAGCCAATTCTCTATCCATGCTAATACATTTCCTCTGACTCAGCGTACCTTTATCTTCTGCAGTAACCTTTTGTGTGGCACCTTATCGAATGCCTTTTGGAAATCTAAATACACCACATCCATCGGTACACCTCTATCCACCATGCTCGTTATATCCTCAAAGAATTCCAGTAAGTTAGTTAAACATGATTTCCCTTTCATGAATCCATGCTGCGTCTGCTTGATTGCACTATTCCTATCTAGATGTCCCGCTATTTCTTCCTTAATGATAGTTTCAAGCATTTTCCCCACTACAGATGTTAAACTAACTGGCCTATAGTTACCTGCCTTTTGCCTGCCCCCTTTTTTAAACAGAGGCGTTACATTAGCTGCTCTCCAATCTGCTGGTACCTCCCCAGAGTCCAGAGAATTTTGGTAGATTATAACAAATGCATCTGCTATAACTTCCGCCATCTCTTTTAATACTCTGGGATGCATTTCATCAGGACCAGGGGACTTGTCTACCTTCAGTCCCATTAGTCTGTCCAGCACTACCTCCCTAGTGATAGTGATCATCTCAAGGTCCTCCCTTCCCACATTCCTATGACCAGCAATTTTTGGCATGGTTTTTGTGTCTTCCACTGTGAAGACGGAAGCAAAATAATTGTTTAAGGTCTCAGCCATTTCCGCATTTCCCATTATTAAATCCCCCTTTTCATCTAAGGGACCAACATTTACTTTAGTCACTCTTTTCCGTTTTATATATCTGTAAAAGCTTTTACTATCTGTTTTTATGTTTTACGCAAGTTTACCTTCGTAATCTATCTTCCCTTTCTTTATTGCTTTTTTAGTCATTCTTTGCTGTTGCTTAAAATTTTCCCAATCCTCTAGTTTCCCACTAACCTTGGCCACCTTATACGCATTGGTCTTTGATTTGATACTTTCCTTTATTTCCTTGGTTATCCATGGCTGGTTATCTCTTCTCTTGCCACCCTTCTTTTTCACTGGAATATATTTTTGTTGCGCATTATGAAAGAGCTCCTTAAAAGTCCTCCACTGTTCCTCAATTGTGCCACCGTTTAGTCCTTGTTTCTAGTCTACTTTAGCCAACTCTGCCCTCATCCCACTGTAGTCCCCTTTGTTTAAGCATAGTACGCTCGTTTCTGACACAACTTCCTCATCCTCAATCTGTATTACAAATTCAACCATATTGTGATCACTCATTCCGAGAGGATCTTTTACGAGGAGATCGTTTATTTTTCCTGTCTCATTACACAGGACCAGATCCAAAATGGCTTGCTCCCTTGTAGGCTCTGTTACATACTGTAGTAAGAAACAATCCCGTATGCATTCTATGAATTCCTCCTCCAGGCTACCCCCTGCGATTTGATTTGACCAATCGAATATGTAGGTTAAAATCCCCCATAACTACTGCCGTTCCTTTTTCACATGCCTCCATTATTCCCTTGATTATTGCCCGCCCCACCATGAAGTTATTATCAGCCTGGTTTGCCGCCGCTCCTTCCGTTGCCTGCACTTGATTTCTGCATGCTCTCGGCAACGATACTCGAGGAGCTTAGCGCCCTCCCGGATGCACTTCCTCCATTTAAGGCGGTCTTTGGCCAGGGACTCCCAGAGGTCAGTGGGAATGTCGCACTTTATCAGAGAGGCTTTGAGGGTGTCCTTGTAACGTTTCCTTTGCCCGCCTTTGGCTCGTTTGCCGTGGACGAGTTCTGAGTAGAGCGCTTGCTTTGGAAGTCTCATGTCTGGCATGCGAACTATGTGGCCTGCCCAGCAGAGCTGATCAAGTGTGGTCAGTGCTTCAATGCTGGGGATGTTGACCTGGATAAGGACGCTAATGTTTGTGTGTCTGTCCTCCCAGGGGATTTGTAGGATCTTGCGGAGACACCGTTGGTGGTATTTCTCCAGCGACTTGAGTCTACTGTACATGGTCCATGTCTCTCAGCCATACAAGAGGGTGGGTATTAATACGGCCCTGTAGACCATGAGCTTGGTGATAGTTTTGAGGGCCTGGTCTTTAAACACTCTTTTCCGAAGGCTGCACTGGCGCACTGGAGGCAGTGTTGGATCTCGTCAATGCCTGCTCTTGTTGATAGGATGCTCCCGAGATAAGCGAAGTGATCTACGTTGTCCAGGGCCGCACCGTGGATCTTGATGTCTGGGGGGCGGTGCTGTGCGGCGAGGACAGGCTGGTGGAGGACCTTTGTCTTGCTGATGTTTCGCGTAAGGCCTATGCTTTTATATGCCTCGGTAAATACGTCGACTATGTCCTGGAGTTCAGCCTCTGTGTGTGCACAGACGCAGGCATAGGGCACTCTGCAGATGATACACCCCACCCCTTTAGCTGAGGTCCTTAACTCATAAATTCCATAACAAGTACTTTGACTGGACCTCTGGAGACCTAAGACTGCAATCTGCAATAGTCCTGTCTGAATTTACCATGCTGGGGAATCAGACAGACAGCCGTAACACACGGCTTCACCAACCTCATTGCTCCCCAATGGCATGCTGCCACATACATTTCTGGTACGCTGACAGAGTGCCCAGCAGTAAGGCAATAACAGGAGCTGACACAGAAGATGGTGATGATGCTCAGAGCAATCATATATGTATTGCTCAACTGGCCTCCTCAAATGATTCCAAATGTGCTAGATATTGTATGGGCCCAGGCAGTCTTTGCAGCAGTATTAGTGGCATCTATATTGCAGAGCTATCTAGTAAGTCAGCTCAGGGAGGTATGGACCATCTCTCACCCTTGAGGCAGATGCTAGAACAGCAGCCAATCACCTCATGTCTTCCTCCCACCAAGGAAATGCTTGGAAGGTGTACATACCATGCATTTTCACAAAGGGCTGGTAGTGGGGTAAATCACACTGAACACAACTGCACCAGACAATGTTAAGGCTATTAAAATTTGGGTTAATTGGTGCTTTAGTGTGTTATGACAACTTAGAATAAAGCAGAATAAATTTGTTGAGAAATGCAGTGGTATTCATGGGTCTTGATGTCATCATAGGTGCTCGCTCGAATGAGGATGACTTGCTTCCACAAGAGTTCACAGATGTTTCAATGAAGAACCAGATGTTCCAGTCCTGAACACCACCTCAGGTCGGGGCTATAAATAGAGCTGGAGTGCCGGGGCCCTTTACATCGTCTTGATGTAACGCTGAGGGCAATCAGAAATTCTGTTTTTTTGCAATGTGTTGGGCACATGAGCAGATGACTGGTTCATTGAATGGTAAAGGCAACTAACTAAAGGTGTCAGTGATTAGAACCTTAAGACTCTTCCTGAGTGAACGGTTGGTACTGCAGGGTTAGGGTCCTTTTCTGCCACTGTGTGAGGATAACTTCTATCTTTGCATGTCGGTGCCCCTTTCTAGGGCTAGCTGGCAGCTGAACACAGAATTAGAGTCGCAAATTGAACCTAGAAATTATGGGTCTCATTTCACAATCCCAGCAAGGTGTCGTTTGCCAACTGTACATCTGCTTTTTCTTAAAACTTGTGTTTAATTCTTTCAATACTAATACCAGAAAATATGAAAACACTGCAGTATAAACTTCTGCATATACTTCACATTTTGCTCTAGCAAAGGCCTTTATTAGTGAGATACTCAGAAGTATTTGTACCCTAAACTCAGGTCTTTTTGTTCGTGAATAGTTTATTAAAAAATAATAAACAGTTAATTGTGCATTACAGACAGATCAAGCTATGTTATATAATTCCTAAAATCCTATGAATATCATTAAACAGTTAAAACTCTTAATGTGAATCTACCCACAGTAAATCAAAAGCACTGGAGTCACTACAATTAACTTTAATATCCCCGGGATAGGGAATGAAAATAATCTGCTAACATTTTTGCTTGTGACCATTAACCTCTGACTAGAAAATTTACCTCTGTGGACACAAAGAAGACACAAATGGGCTTGGCTTTGCTGCATCCAAATTGCCTGCCAACACCCACCGCTTAGGGTCACACTTAACCTTAAAAAAAACAGAAACTGGCCAATTTAGTCTGCATCTGTTTTCCATTCAATCCGCCTAAGGGATAATTCTGTGCTCCCAGCAAGGAGGTGCTCTCAGGAGATGGTTGGGTTAGAGGATTGGGACTCTAACATTGTAACCCTTTGATCTGGGAACTCAGATCATGGAATTACCCCTCGAGTCTCATCCCACCCAACAGTTCATTTCCCCATATCATTTCATACTCTTTTTCAAGCAACTATCTAATTCTCTTTTAAAATAATTTAAGGAATCTGTTTTAACAATGGTTTGTAAAAGGAATGTCAACTATTTAACCATGTTCCGTGATATTTTTTTAAAATAATCTTACCTTCTTTTTGTCCTACAGTCTTTTACAGCTCTTGTCACTGGAAGAGACTCTGTTCTGGAGAGGGCGAGAGAGACTCATACTCTATTACAGCCAGGCTATGGAAAAAGGGGGAAGAGAGATTCCCATTTGAGGGTAGAGGAGCCTAGAGAGAGGAATCCTGTTGCTGTGGGATGAATAAAATGTGCTCATGGAATCGCAGAATGTTGCAACATAGAAACAATTCAATTGGCACATCAAGTTTGCGTCAATATTATTGTGAAGTATATAAGTTTTAATATCTTTATGATGTAAAAACATTATTTTCAACATTGTAATATTTCACTTAGAGATTAAAAGTAAAGCTGAAAGGATTTTGAAAATAAGTTTTTTTACAGTAGATTTATCTTTTAGTTCACATCAACAGAGTTCTAATTTGTTGTTCTTTTATGAACGCAAAATGTTTGCCAATCAGCTAAAAGAAATTTGTTTAAAAGGTGGCTAGAATAAGACGCCTGTTCTCAGCTGGTAGAACCCACCCAAACTGATTTCTGGCTTTTCTTGCCCATTGACAGCCTAAAACTGGTTATTGTCACTATTTGCATTTTTACTCCATTTGCCAACTGTAGTTGAGGATACAGTTGATAAATACAGCATAACATGCCTTTAGTGCTCAAAACTAGTTTTGACAGGTAATGGGCCACAGAGGCTAGGAAATAGGCACGAGCTGACCAAACTGGCCAGGTTTGGCTCCAAGCCAGACTGGCAGGAATATGTTGTGGTCACAGTGGGCTGAAAAAACAACTTGCATTTGGACAAGGTCTTCAATGTATAAATTGTCCCAAACCACTTTAAATATGCAATGAACCTCCAGCATAATCTACATGTGGCGGGGGTGGGAGGGGGAGAATGGAGTGGTCATGGACACACACAAACAGCAACCACCAGCACTCTACTGCCAACAAAACACCAACCACTCACCCAAGATTGAAACGACCCGCCAAGGGTCAACCAGATAGAGCTAAGCCCAGAGCACAGTCAATGCAGAGGTGATTTGCACTAAAGGCTTGGGGAAGAGTGATGTCATGTATCCTACATGGTTACTGTTTGTACTATTACAAGATGTGCACCGCAGTGGGAGACTTGTAGGTTACCTGTACAGGTGTGCCTGACCTAGTATAAAAGGCAGGCCACCAGGTGTGAACCTCACTCTGGAGTTATCAATAAAGGACTAAGGTCACTACAGTTCAAGTACAACACATTGCCTCGTGGAGTCATTATCAGAGTATCCTAGGACATAACAAAGATGCTCCTTAAAACCTACCTCTTTGACCTTTTGGTCACTTGCCCCAATTTCTCCTTACGTGGCTCGGTGTCAATTTTTAAAAATCTTGTATTACTACTGCGAAGCACCTTGGGATGTTTCACTATGTTAAAGGCGCTATATAAATACAAGATTATGTACTCAAGTCTCTGGAGTGGGGCTTGAACCCACAACCTTCTGACTCAGAGACAGGAGTGCTAAAATGAGCCACGGCTGACACTAAAAGGGCAGTGACAGCTGAACGCTCTGATGGAGGAAACCCACAGGTGGTCAGTCAGAGGAAGATTGAAGGGCCTGAGGTGGTACTTAAAACTGAAGCAATTGTAAGGTCTGGCGAAGCCAATGTAAAAATGTTTAGGAACAGTGGAACAGGAGTAGGTCATTCAGCCCCTCGAGCCTGATTTACCCACCTTAGCTCCATCGCCCTTGCCACCCCTACCAAACAAAATCTATTGATCTAGGCAATCATGAAGATTTAAATGCAATGTATTGGGGGACAGGGAGTGAATGGAATTGCTGCATGCTGTTGATAATATTGCAATGGTTATTTTCCTGCGATGCACTGTAGCTTTAAGATTCTTCCCAGTACAGTACATGAAACGCAGCACGTTGGAAACAGGGGCTGGGAGTATGCGACTGCGACTGCGCCGTACACATCCAGCGGGTTAGCACAACGTCTTATAGGAATCCCAGCAGATTCATTGTGCAGCAGGCAGACCGTTAATACAATTGCAATCTGGTGCCACCCGTCGATGCAGATACAAAGGAGGTGGGGCATCGCAAAATGAGCTGCAGCCACTAGGAAGTAACTTTCCCCTTTTTATTTTTGCAACTGTAGCTTTTTACATTGCACAAGGCGAGAGTGATGGTGGTTATTTCAGGACACAAGGGAAGCCAACAGTCGGATGATACAATGTCGGGCTCCGATTCCGAAGACGAGGTGAAGAAGCCAGCTGCCAACCGACCTGCGAATACACTGACTGTGCAAGAGGTAAGAAGGGACCTGCTGGGCTGGGGATACTTGGGCTGGCCCCAATGGTCCGCATTCTTTTAGTGGTGAGGGGCTACCCCGGTGAATGTATCCCTCTCCAATAATCCCCATTCCTCCAGGGTCGATCAGGCTCCGGAGGTAAACGGCGTTCCACATACACAACTACCTCCAGCGGTTGTGACCATAAAGCCGCGTTCTTACTGGCCCACTTCCCTCTTCCTTGTCCTGTGAAAAAGCAGCGGGGCGATGCTGCCTAACCATTCGATGTGCTCACTGTCAATCTCGGAGGTTCTCATTGTCGACAGCAGCTCAGCTTGACCTGAAATGGGATTGTTAAGACATCTGTAATCTTTCCGCCTTTGTTTTGTCATATGGTGACTGTGAAAGTTAATAATTGTTTAATATTTTTGATTTAGTTTCATTATCCCTGACTCTGTTAATGAAAGCCTGCGTCGCCTTTGAACATGTTGTGAATGTTAAATTACAAAATAGAATCGATTTCTGGGCAGGACACTTCACGGTTTCGGATAAAAGGACACCAGGGGAAACACCAATGCAAATACAGACCTGACAAGATGTTCACCCTGCTGTGTTAATGAGGATCATCAACCATTAACTTTATTATCACAAGGACACTAATTTACTAATGCCGTGACAGACATTCTTTCATGCCAAGTTGTGTGATTTCATGCATTTTGAACAATGTGTTTTAGTTACTATTGATATTTATTTTTTAAGAATTTTGTGCTTAGAATTTATAACGTTTATGGTAAATATATGCTGTGACAATATATTCTATGTCCAAAAAAGTTGACATTAAAATAAATAAGTGAGGAAATTATAGATGCTCTAGTCATGCTCTTCTAAAAAACTTTCTTGATTCAGGAATTGCCTACTTGGCTTGGAAAATTGTCAATGCCACTCCATTATTTAAGAAGGGTAGGAGAGATCAACTAGGAAATTATAGACCTATTAGTCTAACATCTGTAAAGGGTTAGTCATAAGAACATAAGAAATAGGAGCTGGCTATTTGGCCCTTCAAGCCTGCTGCGCCATTCAACAAGATCATGGCTGATCTCCTACCTCAACTCCACCTTCCCGCACCATCCCCATATCCCTTAAAGGAACATCTTCTCAGCATTAACCCTGTCAAGCCCCTTAAGAATTGTATATGTTCACCTCTCATTCTTTAAAACGCTAAGGAATATAGGCCTAGTCTAATCAATCCCTCCTCATAGGGCAATCCCCTCATTCCAGGAACCAGTCTAGTGAACCTTCATTGCACTCCCTCTCAAGCAAGTATGTCTTTCGTTAGGTAAGGAGACCAGAACTGTACACAGTATTCCAGGTGTGGCCTCAGCAATGCCCTGAATAATTGTAGCAAGACTTCTTGGGCCCGAAATTCACTGACCCGAAGGGACGGCTACTGCGGAGTTTGGGCAGTCGATCGAAAAAATTGATCAGCCACCGCAGTCGGGTACTTTTCCCTCCCCGAGCCATATTCAGCTCGGGGAGGATTTCAGCGGTGTTCACATCCTCTGGAAACGGTAGTGAAGCCGCAGTAAAGGAAGGTTTCCAGTGGTGAGCTCTGCAGCGTGCAGGCCGCTGGAAAGGGACTCGCACAGTGAAATTCACCGAGGAAAAGGTAGGACTTTTCCCGGCAGTGTCCCTGTGAGGTTTGCGATGCGGTGCTCGAACGCGACATCGCTGGGGTACTTTGGTAGGTAAAAAGTTTTATTAATTATTATTGTTTTTATTTCATTTTCCAGCATCCGCAGTATTTATCTTTTCATATAATTTTATTAATTGTTTTGGTTCTATTAAACCTGCTGAGTGCTGCTCAGAGGTTTGCACATACCCCCGTACAACTTTCAGGTCTGACTCTTTAGTGGAGTCCTGTGGGCTGCAGAGACCTGCTTGGCAGGGTTCACCCTGAGGATGGGAGGAGTGTTGGGAGGGCGACACCTGGTACACCTGCTCAGAAGCAGGGCAGCACGCAGGAGAAGGCGTCGCCATCAGCACCGTGCAGACAGGCAGCGGGCAAGGGAGGCAGCAGCCATGATTCGTTCATTCTGCGCCAGACCAGTGTGCCCGCCGTCTTCACCGGCCCGAATCAGGATTGCGGCTGGCTGCTTGGGGACAAGAGATATCCCCTGTCCACTTGGTTGCTCACTCCTCTGCGGAACCCCAGGATATCGCCAGAACATGCATACAATGATGCTCATTGTGTCACCGGGTGCATCATCGAGCAGTGCATGGGCTTCCTTACGCAGAGATTCCGGTGCCTGGACCGCTCTGGTGGCACCTTGCAGTACTCTCCTCAACGGGTCTCCATAATCATCATGGTCTGCTGCATGCTGCACAACTTGGCCATCATAAGGGGACAGCCACTGGAGGTCGAGCCAACAGCACCACCTCAGGAAGAGGAGGAGGAGGAGCGCAGGAGGAGGAGGAGGATCCCCGCCGCCACAGAGCTAGGAGGCGTCGACCCATCGCCACCCTGGAAGGGCCGGGTGCAGACTGGCCAGCACCCTCCTGGGAGGGTGCATCCTCACATATATGGAGGTGCCCGACCTCCCCTGCAATCTCCCTCCATGCATTATGTACTGGCGGTCTGCCAGGTCTCCCCACGCCACGGAACAGTATTCTTCTTCTGTCCTCCACACCGGTCATCAGGGTCTCCAGCTCCATATTGATGAACCAGTTGGCTCTCCTTGCACCTCTTAGACCATCCATCCTTCCAACCTTCTTCCCCCCGCCCCCCCCCCCCCCCCCCTCAGAGCTTGCTGCAAACCCTTGCCTTGCTCATTAGAAACCCTTACCTGCATGCTGAATTTCTCAGTGGTGATTACGCTCAAATTAAGACAGCCACACCGCTGAAAAATCCACTTTGGAAAGGTTCATTAGCGCTGGAACCCATTTGTTCACTTTTGAAGCTGAATATGGGGCGGCCCAGCCACAAAATATTTTCAGCGCTAATGGCCACAAAAAGGTAGGGGGAGCACCAGCTTTCCAGTGGTACTGAATCTCGGGCCCCTTTACTCTTATGCTCTAATCCCTTTTTAATAAAAGCTAACATACCATTCGCTTTCCTAATTGCTTGCTGCACCTGCATGTTAACTTTCTCTGTGATTCATGTAAGGTTCCCCCGGTCCCTCGCCATTCAAAAAATACATTTATTTTCCTACCAAAGTGGATAACTTCACACTTCCCCACATTGTATTCCATTTGCCATGTTCTTGCTCACTCACTCAATCTGTCTATATCTCTCTGCAGCCTCTTTGCGTCCTCCTCACAGCTTACTTTCCCACCTAACTTTGTGTCATCAGCAAACTTGGATACGTTACACTGAGTCCCTTCATCTAACTCACTAATATAGATTGTAAATAGCTGAGGCTTAATCAGTGATCCTTGCAGTACCCTGCTAGTTACAGCCTGCTAACCCAAACAAGTCCCATTTATTCCTACTCTCTGGCTTTTGGCCAATGTATTATACCCAATCCCATGAGTCCTAATTTTGTGTAATAACCTCGAGTAATACCTTATCGAATTCTTTTTGAAAATCCAAATACACTACATCCACTGATTCCCTGTTATCCATCCTACTAGTTCCATCTTCAAAAAACTTGAACAGATTTGTCAAACACTATTTTCTTTTCATAAAACTATGTTGACTCTGCCTAATCATATTACGATTTTCTAAGTGCCCTGTCCCTAATAATTCTAGCATTTTGCCTACTACTGATGTCAGGCTAACTGGCCTATAGTTCATCCTTTCTTAAATAGTGGGGTTATGTTTGCTACCTTCCAATCCTTGGGGACTGTTCTAAAATCTAGGGAATTCTGGAAGATTAATACCAGTGCATCCACTATCTCTGCAGCTATCTCTTTTAAAACCTAGGATGCAGGTCATCAGGTCCAGGGGATTTGTTGCCACATTGTACCATTAATTTCTTCAATACTATGTCTTTACTTATACGGATTTCTTCAAGTTCCTCATTCTCTCTAGATACTTGGTCCCCATTATTTCCAGAATGTTTTTTGTGTCTTCTACCGTGAAGACAGATAGATACAAAGTATTTGTTTAATGTCTCTGCCATTTCCTTATTGCCCATTATAGTTTCTCCTGTCTCTGTCTCTAATGGGCCCACTTTTACCTTCATTAATCCCATCCTACTTACATACCTGTAGAAATGTTTACAATCTGTTTTTATGCCTCTTGCTAATTTACTCTCATATTTTTTCTCTTTCCATATCAGTTTCTTGGTCCTCCTTTGCTGAATTTTAAAATCCTCCCAATCCTCAGGCTTACTATTTTTGGCAACGTTATAAGCCTGTTCCTTTGATCTAATACTATCTTTAATTTCTCTTGTTAGCCACACTTGGACCACTTTTCCCATGGGATTTTTGTGCCTTAAAAGGAAGGTATATTTGTTGTAAATTATGTATTAATTCTTTAAATGCTAGCCATTGCTTGTCTATCATTATACCTTTTAATATAGTATCCCAATCTACCTTTGCCAACTTGCACCTCATACCTTCGTAGTTTGATTTGTTTATGTTTAAGACCATAGTTTGAACTCAATATAAAATTGTATCATTATGGTCACTCATCCTTTAAGGTCCCTTTACAACAAGGTTATTTATTAACTCTTTTTCATTGCACAATACTCGATCTGGAATAGCCTGTTCCCTCATTGGTTCCTCAATATAGTGATCTAGAAAACTATCTTGTATACATTCCATGAACTCATCCTCCACACTATTACTGCAAATTAGGTTTACCCAGTCTATATGTAGATTAAAGTCCTCCATGATTACCTTATTACCCTTGTTACCTTGCAGCCACGTCCCCACATGAATATGAGATCAAACCTATTCACTTTTATCTACGCTATTAATTCATCTATTTTGTTGCGAATGCTTCACGCATTTGGATGTAGGGCTCAATTTTCCCCAGTAATTTGTGCCGGTTTTTTTTTCTCGAGCAGGCTGCTCTTTTTGGCCTAAGTTGAAAAACCAGTTTCCCCAATCAGTTTGCACCAATGTAACTCAGTTAGTTACGATTTTTTTAGCTCAGTTTTTTTTTCAGCCGAAGGGGGCGTAACCTGCCACCTACGCTAATTAGGGAAGTTTGGCCAGCTGAGAGTTACTCCAGTTCAGCATATGTGGCCTCTGCTGAAAAACCTTCCCTAGAGATAAGGAAATCAGTGCCCGGACACACTAAAAGAATTGAACAACATGTAGCAGCAACTTACCTCCAACCCCGCCCGAAGGCTGTCCAGTCCCATTCTCGGTCCCTGGTTCACACACACAGGAAGGATGTCCAGTCCCATTCTCGGTCCCCGGTTAGAGAGAGAGAGAGAGCTCGCATTGTGTCCCTGGGACCGGACCGGGAGAATGGGGACCGAGAATGGGACCGGACCGGGCAAGGTTGGAGGTAAGTTGCTGCTAAGTGTTTTTCAATTCTCTTAATGTGTTGGGAGCTGGCTTTGAAGCCTCAGCTCGCATTGTGTCCCTGGTTACCATGGCAGCTGATCATTTTGGCATAGATCAAGGCTCCATGCCCAAAACTAAAGGTCGGGTTAGGCCAAAATGAAGAAATCCAGTGGGGAAACTTAGAATCTTTTTTTTTGGCGTAATTAGGCCGCCAAAAATCGGGCATAACTCTTCAAGTATGCCAAAAAAATGCTTTGGGGAAAATTGAGCCCATAGTCTCTAATTTCCTGATTTATACCCTGCCCTACATTACAACTAAGGTTTGGGAGCCTCTAAAGAACTCCCACCAATGTTTTCTGCCCCTTGCGGTTTCTTAACTCCATCTAAACTGATTCTACTTCTTGATTTTCAGCGCTAAGATCGTTTTCCTCTACTGTCTTTATCCCATCCTTTATCAGAGCTACCCCCCCCTTTTCCATTTTGCCTATCTCTTCTAAAAGTTAAGTATCCTGGAATATTTAGTTCCCAACCTTGATAACTTTGCAACCATGTCTCCGTATTGGCTATTTAGATCAAATCTATTAATTTCTATCTACATTATTAATTCATCTATTTTGTTGCGAATGCTTCGCGCACTCAGATATAGGACTGGATTTTCAGCTTTGATGTTTTAGGGGCATTAATGGCAGCGGAGCAGGAAAGTTAGCGCCTGGGAACAGTTTGCGCCTCAGTTTGGGCAGCTGGATCCTGGGTCAGGGGGCACAGCACTAAGGGAGGCGTTGTATACCTGTCTTCGGGCATTAGGATGGGAAACACTCGAGCTAAAGAGCCAGACTGGGAGCGCTCCGAGACACCCCTGGGGGGCAGGGGGGGGGGAAAATAAAATCCCACAAAAACATTCCCAAAACATTGCCCACGTCACCACAACACAAATCACAAAAAAAATTAAAAGAAAAAACAATCACACTTCCCTTAGGAGTCCATTACTTACATCTTTGCTATCAGGATCGTTGGACCACCTGATTTCCCAGGTAGTCTGTACGAGGTGTGCTTCACAACGTATGGGTTGGATTGAAGCGCAAACTCGTGCTAGTGTTGTAACCGGCGCGTTGCACACCATGTGCAGCTTTTCCAGGCGGGGTGCTGCTCAGCCCTGCCGCTAAACCGGACCCGAGGATCACTGTGGGGCACTGGAGGCTGACTGCCCGGCCTAAACACCTCACTGCCGCCATTGCTGCTGCTCTGGGGCAAAAAATGGAGAGCAGGAGAGCTGAAAATCCAGCCCTAAAAACTTTGACTTTTTTCTATTTTTGCCTGATGTCACCTTAGTCACTGATGCCCCATTCCTTTATTACTCTCTGTTCCTTCCTGACCCCTTATTTTTACCCAAAACTCTGCTATGCTCTGGAGTCTTGACATTACTCTTTCCTGAATCCTCCCAACCACCCTTCCCCCTTCATTAGTTTAAAGCCCTATCTACTGCACTAGTTACTCGATTCGCCAGGACACTGGTTGCAGCCCGGTTTAAGTGGACCCCGTCCCAACGGAACAGCAGCCTCTTTCCCCAGTACTGGTGCCAGTGCCCCATGAAGCAAAACGCCTGCCTTCCACTCTTCGAACCACGTATTTAACATTCGAATCTGCTTATGCCTAAGGCAACTGGCACGTGGCTCAGGTAACAATCCAGACATTATTACCTTTGAGGTTCTTTTTCATTTGGACCCCAGCCCTTCAAACTCAGCGGAACAAGGTCATATAGGGACCTTATGGTTCCTACATGGACCATGACAAATGGATCCTCCCCTTCGCACTCCAAGCTCATCTCCAGCCGCGAGGAGATGAGCACAACCTTTGGAACTCCTGACCTCGGTGGCAGGGAACAGTATCTATCCCTAAACTTTCCCCTACTACAATTACATTCCCTTTCACTCCCCCCCACTTAACTGGCCTCATCCACCATGGTGTCATGGTCAGCTTGCTCATCCATCCTGCAGGCTTTGTCCTCATCCACACAGGCAGCAAGAACCTCATACCTGTTGGATAAGGACAAATGCAGAGGCTTCACCAGCACTGCGTCTGGGGTCCCCTTACCTGCCTGAGTTGCAGTCACACAATCCTGTCCCTGATCACTAACCAGACCTGTACCACTAAGGGGTGTGACTGTCTCCTGGATCAAAGTGTCCAGGTAACTCTTCCCCCTCCCTGATGCCCCGCAATGTCTGCACCTCAGACTCCAGCTCAACAACTTGGAGTTGAAGCTCCTCAAGATGCATGCAATTACTGCAAATGTGGTTGTTTGCACAATGCTCTCCACAAACTTCTACATGCCACAGTTACGGCACACCACCTGCACTGCCATCCCTATATGACCTTGTTCTATTTAATTAAAGTTAATTAAATTTGTATTTAAGTAACATAGTTTACAGTTTAATTTCTTGACTACTTACTTGATCTAGATTAAGGCATGGGTTAGTCACCTGTAACACAAAGCACAACACATTTTACTATGTTAAAGGCGCTATACAAATAAAAGTTATTATTAAGCACAAAGCAGGAACTCCTTTCCCCTCTTCTCCAAATTCCCACTCATTCCAAATTCACAAATAAAACACTCTGTTTAAGTGCACTCCATTTAAGACACTGTGCGGATTGCTCCGTGCTTCTGCAGACCTGTTTACCTTTATACCCTCGGAGCCTCACCCAAGTTTTTTTTTTGGTGATTTTTATGTTTTTTTTTTGTTTTTTTTGGGCAGTAAAACCACAGATATATATATACACACGTGCCCCCTATAAAAGGGGAGGGGGCCACTAAAACCGGCAATTAAAACAAATTAAACTTTAAAACATATAAAGCCTCACCCAAGTTACCAGAGTTGACTCAGCTCCCTGCTCTCAGTGATTAGCACCTATTCAAGACAAGCACTTACAGCTGACTGACAGTTAACTGCCACTGACAGGCAGCTTCTGTGAACTACAGTTTTTAAAGATCTAGTTTAAAATCAAAATGTTAAACTAAATTTCACTTTTTACAGCTACAACTTACACAATACTTACCAGAAATTCACACTCTTTCCAAATTCCCAAATATAACACTCTGCTTAAGTACTCTCCATTTAAGTCATGTCTAACGAACCTAGTTGCAGTTTTTAGGAGGTAACGAACATAATAGATAAGGGAGTGCCGATGGGTGTTATTTATATGGACCTCCAGAAGGCATTTGATAAGGTTCCACATAAGAGTCTTCTAACAAAAATGAGAGTGTATGGAATTGGAAGCAACTGCTTGACAATGGTAAGGGTTTGTTTAGGCGGTAGGAGACATGGAGAAGGGATAATGGGTATATACTCAAATTGGCAGGATGTGACTAGTGCTGTCACCCAAGGATCTGTACTGGGGCCTTAGTTTTTCACTATATTTATAAATGCTTTAGATGAAAGCGAAAACATTCGCTGATGACAATTAGTTAGGTGGCACAATAAATAGTGTAGATGGGAGCAGAATTTTGCAGAGGGATATTGATAGATTAAGTGAGGGGGTAAAACTGAGGCAGATGAAGTTCAATGTTGGGAAGTGTGAAGTCATCCATGTTGAACCTAAGTAAAATAGATCAGAGTATTTTCTAAAAGGTGAGAAGCTAGGAACTTTGGAGGACCTGAGAGATTTAGGGGTCCATGTACAGAAATCACTGAAGGCAAGTGGACAAGTACAAAAAATAATGTTAAAAGGCTAATGGCCTTTATCTCAAAGGGGCTGGAATACAAAGGGATGGAAGTTAGGTTACAGCTGTACAGAGCTCTAGTCAGACCCCATCTAGAATACTGCCTTCAGTTCTGGGCACCGTACCTCTGGAAGGATATATTGGCCTTGGAGGAGGTGTAACGCAGATTCACCGGAATGATATAGCGTCAAAGGGTTCAATTATGAGGCTAGGTTGCTTAAACTAGGCTTGTATACCCTTGACTATGGAAGATTATGGGCTGATCTCTGAGGTGTTTAAGATGATTAAAAGATTTGATGGCGTAGATAGAGAGAAACGATTTCCTCTGGTGGGGGGGAGTCCAGAACAAGGGAGCATAGAAAACATAGAAACATAGAAACATAGAAAATAGGTGCAGGAGTAGGCCATTCGGCCCTTCTAGCCTGCACCGCCATTCAATGAGTTCATGGCTGAACATGCAACTTCAGTACCCCATTCCTGCTTTCTCATCATACCCCTTGATTCCCCTAGTAGTAAGGACTTCATCTAACTCCTTTTTGAATATATTTAGTGAATTATCCTCAACAACTTTCTGTGGTAGAGAATTCCACAGGTTCACCACTCTCTGGGTGAAGAAATTCCTCCTCATCTCGGTCCTAAATGGCTTCCCCCTTATCCTTAGACTGTGTCCCCTGGTTCTGGACTTCCCCAACATTGGGAACATTCTTCCTGCATCTAACCTGTCTAACCCCGTCAGAATTTTAAACGTTTCTATGAGGTCCCCTCTCATTCTTCTGACCTTAAAATTAGAGCGAGGCCAATCAGGGGTGATGACAGGAAGTATTTCCTCACAGAAAGAGTAGTGGAAATCTGGAACATTTCCCCCCAATAAAAAAATGTAAAACTGAGATTGATAGATTTTTGTTAGGCAAGGGTATTAACGGTTACGAAACCAAGGCGGGTAGATGGAGTTAAGATACAGATCAACCATGATCTAATTGAATGGTGTTCGAGAGGCAGAATGGCCTACTCCTGTTCCTATGTTCCTACTTAAAAAAGACCTTGGGCTAGAACCTCCACTTTTGGGCTTATCGCCCAAAAATGGGCATTATTTCCGGCGTGGGTGTTAAAAAAGGGTTTTCAGATTGCTGGCTTCCCGCCCAGTCTCAAAACACCTAATTTACATTTTTGAAAATGGGCGTTACCTCGAGCGATATCAAATGGATGGTCGCGTTACATTTTTTTGACCTTCTGCCGTAAAGTATGGGCGTCCTTAGCAACAGCATGGCAACGCTCGATTTCCGCGATTCAGGAGGTCAAGGGTCATCATGACATGCGCAGAAGAGGAAACAGAGAGAGAGGGAGCTCAGAGGCACTGAAAGTGTGTGTGGCTGTGGTGTGTGCTTGTTTGGCTGTTGTGGGAGGAACGACGGAGATTCACCAGCAGCAAAAAGCCTACTAAGCACCAAGAACATAGTTGGCACCGAGCTTTTGTCCAACAAATAAGAAATAACATGGAAGGGATGGAGGAGGCCCTGGAGCTGGTAGCCAGGAACACTGGTGGCTGAGGGCTCCTTGTGGTCCCGGAGCGCTGCACTGCACCCCACAGCGACGCACCCCCATTGCCAACCACATGAGAGCCAGCAGCAACATCTTCCTTATGGCTCGGAGCACATTCCACCTCGGGACCATCCTCTCCCGTATCCGTCCAAGCAGCGGTTCGGCCGTCGCCTCCCCCCACCCCCCTTCCCCACAATGAAGCATCGCCTGGGGACCTCCTCGGCCAGGCAGCTTGAAGTCAGGAGGGGAAGGGGTAGAGGTGGGGAGGAGAAGTGAGGGGTGGGGGGGGGGAGGTGACGGGTTGGTTTGTACAGAAATACTGATGATTTCAGATTAATGTTCGGTTTAAATGTTTTTTATTTAACAAATCCTTGTAGCACATTGGCTCAGATAGCTGCATCATTACACACTGGTGATTCCTTAACATCAAAGGGTATAATCACACTTAACTTCAATCAACTTAAACTTTAACGGTCACCAAGGTGATGCCCACCATTGATGTATGACCTGCACACCCAGCAGTGTGTCAGCCTTGTAAATAACACCAACGTTCTTTCAGGCAAAGCGATCATTGATGAGCTCCTGACATAAGGCTGATTGTCTGGGCCGATGACAGCATCCGTCTCCTCGTCCTCCTCTTCCTCTCACTGGTGAGGTGGACTGTCAGACTCATCGGGCAATTCTTGTCCCCTCCTGATAGCCAGGTTGTGTAGCATGGAGCACACCACCACGAATTGAGCTACCTGCTCAGGGTGGTATTGGAGCTCTCCTCCTGAGGGGTAGACATCTAAAGTGCTGCTTCAGCACTCCAATGGTTTTCTCCATGATATTGCGAGTTGCTCTATGGCTCTCTGTCCTTTTCAGAATGGCAGGCAGTGACTAGTGGGGTGCCGCAGGGTTCAATGCTGGGACCCCAGCTATTTACAATATACATTAATGATTTAAACGAAGGAATTGAATGTAATATCTCCAAGTTTGCAGATGACACTAAGCTGGGTGGCAGTGTGAGCTGTGAGGAAGATGCTAGGAGGCTGCAGGGGGACTTGGACAGATTAGATGAGTGGGCAAATGCATGGCAGATGCAGTATAATGTGGATAAGTGTGAGGTTATCCACTTTGAATACAAAAACAGGAAGGCAGATTATTATCTGAATGGTGTCAGATTAGTAAAAGGGGAGGTGCAACGAGACCTGGATGTCATGGTACATCAGTCATTGAAGGTAGGCATGTTGGTACAGCAGGCAGTAAAGAAAGCAAATGGCATGTTGGCCTTCATAACAAGCAGATTTGAGTATAGGAGCAGGGAGGTCTTACTGCAGTTGTACAGGGCCTTGGTGAGACCACACCTTGAGTATTGCTTGCAGTTTTGGTCTCCTAATCTGAGGAACGACATTCTTGCTATTGAGGGAGTGCAGCAAAGGTTCACCAGACTGATTCCCGGGATGGCTGGACTGACATATGAAGAAAGACTGGATCGACTAGGCGTATATTCACTGGAATTTAAAAGAATGAGAGGGGATCTCATAGAAACATATAAAATTCTGACAGGATTGAACAGGTTAGATGCAGGAAGAATGTTCCCGATGTTGGGGAAGTCCAGAACCAGGGGTCACAGTCTTAAGGATAAGGGTTAAGCTATTTAGGACCGAGATGCGGAGAAACTTCTTCTCTCAGAGAATTGTGAACCTGTGGAATTCTCTACCACAGAAAGTTGTTGAGACCAGTTCGTTAGATATATTCAAAAGGGAGTTAGATGTGGCCCTTACGGCTAAAGAGGATCAAAGGGTATGGAGAGAAAGCAGGAAAGGGGTACTGAAGTTGCATGATCAACCATGATCATATTGAATGGTGGTGCAGGTTCGAAGGGCCGAATGGCCTACTCCTACATCTACTTTCTATGTTTCTCATTGTATCGCCTCTCGGCCTCGGTGTGGGTGTCATGTAGGGGGGTCATCAGCCAGGTGGCAAGGCCATATCCTTTGTCCCCAAGCATCCAGTATTGACCCCTTGTGACTCAGATACAGTGCTCTCACGCAGGATGTGAGCATTATGGATGCTGCCCAGAAATTGAGCATTCACTGCCAGTATAATTTGCTGGTGGTCGACAACCAGTTGGACATTCAGGGAATGGAATCCCTTGCGGGTCCTGAAAACCTTAGCATCCTGAAAAGGTGCCCGCATCGTGATGTACAGCCTATTGCTCCCTGCACCTTGGGGAAGCTTGCAATTCTGGAGAATCCTAGAGCCCTCTCACTCTGTGCCTCCCTGGTCAAGTCCCTCCTGCGTGTGTACTGGGCTTCAGTGACCTGTCTAATGCAGCGATGTGTGGCATGCTGAGAAAGTCCGCAAATGTCGCCAGCTGTGGCCTGAAAAGAACCCGAGGCGTAGAACGACAGTGCCGTGGTGACTTTGACCTCGACGGACAGTGCAGTTCTGATGGTGCTGTCAGACTGCAGGTCGTGTCGGGCAAGTCGAGGTAAGAATGCTTCTCCTTGTACTTGCAAGGGGTGTAACGTCTGGTCCTCCTCATCTGTCTGTCACTTCGTTCATTGGGCACATAATGCAGTGGAGCGTTCCTTCGGCGATGTCGAGTCTGCTGCATGTATTTGGTCACCAAGAGAGGGTGAGAAAGGGCAGGCCCCATTGCTCTCTGTTTTCCACCGATTGCTCACAAACAATGTCCCGACGAACACACCTCTTCAATTCCAACCGGTCACAGTGTGGTCAAGATGTTTTTAGAGATGTTCACATCGACTCCGACGACCTGCAGCATACATCCAAACTCCGCCGAGGTTGAAGCACAGCAGCCTTTTAAAGGATGCGACATGTGATCTACAACATGGCGTCCATAACGCTGTGATTCGTTCCGGTTAGTTCCACTTTTTGTGGGCGTTTTTTTGGGCGAGCGATATTGTGGGCGATAGGTGTGTGAGGTGGTGAAATTGACGACGGGCGATCTGCATGGCCGCTAGTTTGGGTAAATATGCCTTTTACGACAAAAAACAGTGGGCGGGCGTTAATATTGAATCTCGGCGTTAATTCCGTGCGGAAAATAGCGCTCGGCGATATTATGGGCGTTGAATTTGCCCATTCTGCTGATTCCGCCCCCAAAAAATGGGCGAGCGGTAATATTTTTCTTGGCGTTAAGCACATGGGGAAAGTAACACTCGCCGATAAGTTTCCGAAAAATGTCCATCAGTTTCCATTTTGTGCCAAAATGGGCGATATCTGGGCATTATACGTAATTTCAGCGGTAAAATGGGCGTTAAGTGGGCGTTAAGCATGCAAAAAAAGTGGAGGTTCTAGCCCCTAGTCTGGGACACTTGTATATCGTATTAGTTACCACACTATACAGTATATTGCCCTTGAGAAGTTGCAACGCGAGTAATAGTGTTGATGCCAGGTTTCAGAATCTAAGGATGCATTTATATTACAACATTAGTCAATGTAAAATCATTTTGTTTCCCACTGATGCGACAGTTATATTGTGTATACAGCCTCAATAGAGAAATAAATCTATTAAGAAAGATCTGCATTTATATAGCGCCTTTCACAACCACAGGACATCCCAAGGCACTTTACATCCAATGGAGTACTTTTCAAAGTGTTGTAATTCAGGAAACGCGGCAGCCAATTTACACACAGAAAGCTCCCACAAATAGCAATGTGATAATGACCAGATTATCTATTTTTGTTATGTTGATTGAGGGATAAATATTGGCCAGGACACCAGGGATAACTCCCCTGCTCTTCTTCGAAATAATGCCATGGGATCATTTACATCCACCTGAGAGAGAAGACGGGGCCTTGATTTAATGGGGCCCAAGTTTGGGCCGCGCCTAGAACGGCGCAGCCCCGACCTGGACGCCCGTTTTTCGCGTTGGAAAGTGCGCCGAAAAAATACTTGCAAACTCTCCGGCTCCCTGCAGGTCTTCAGCAGCTTGGCGCGGCGCACACAGAACAGCGGGGGGGGGGGGGGGGGGGGGGTGCGAAGCAACAGACTCGCGCCAATTCTACAAGTAGTGGTGGGCCGGGCTAATTTAAATAAGGCAACGTTGTGCCGGCAACCCTGCCGCGCAGTGGCACATAAACATTGGCACTCGGCCATTTTTAAAGGGACGAGAGGAAAAGCTGCTTGCTGTTTCTTCGGCTGCCGTCCAGCCACTGACGCCGCCCCTATCGCGTGGCCAAATGGCCTCAGTCCCCTGCAGCTCGAAAGCTGCTTGCTCTTTCTTCGGCTGCCGTCCAGCCACTGATGGAAGGAAGGCCTGCCTGAAGCACCGCAGCTCGATGGCTGCTGCTGCTTCATACAGGTAGGAACATGGAATATTTAATCTTTGCTTTCTTTATAAATTTTTATTCAGGTTGGATCTTTATTTGTATAAGTATGACTGTTGAATGATTGTAGAATTCAATTACTTCCCTTCACCACCCCCCCCCCCCCCGTTCCCTACGCCTAATTTGTAACCTACGCCTGATTTGTAAAGTATAGGCAAGGTTTTTCTGAGCGTACAAAAATCTTCACTTACTCCATTCTAAGTTAGTTTGGAGTAAGTTTTCACTGCCTAAACTTTCAAAACAGGTGTAAGTGGCTGGACACGCCCCCTTTTGAAAAATAAATTCTGCTCCAAAGTGAAACTGTTCTAACTGACTAGAACTGGAGCAAACTAAATGCCGAGAATTGCAATTTCTAAGATATTCCATTCTAAACCAGTTGCTCCAAAAAAAACAGGAGCAACTCAGGCCGAAATTTGGGCCCAATGTCTCATCTGAAGGACGGCACCCTCGATAGTGTAGCGCTCCCTCAGTACTGCGCTAGTTTTTTGTCCTCAAGTCTCTGGAGTGGGTCTTGAACCCCCAACCTTGTGACCTAAAGGCAAGGGTGCTACCAACTGCGTCACAGCTGACACTTGGGCCTCTGGTATTTACCTCAACACTAAACTTCAAGTGTAAGTGTACCCAAAGTTCTATGAAAAGGTAAAGGAAATTGGAAAAGAGAGCTTGAGGTGGTCAAGATTATAATGGGGATCAATAAAGTCGATCGAGGCAAATTGTTCAGAAACTAGGATATAATTTGAAAATTAGTAGTGGGGGAACTCATGTTGACGGTTTTACACAAAGCACAGTAAACTATGGAACAGTATAAATGGTTTCACGTGAAAAACTAGACATATTTATTGAGATAGAGAAACATGTGAGAAGGCAGGATGTTAAGCTCAGATCAATCAGCAGGAGATATGTTGAAATATTGAAATATGTTGAAATTATTCTGCAATTCTATATAATACATTTAACAAATTGTGCCTGTGTACACTTCCAGTCAACCTTTTCCTTTATAAGTTCCTGGGCCCAAAATTCAGTCCCGCTGGAAAGCTGGTGCTTCCCCCACCTTTTTGAGCCCATTAGCGCTGAAAGTTTTTTGTGGCTGAGCCACCTCATATTCAGCTTAAAAAGTGAACAAATGGGTTCCAGCGCTAATGAACCCTTCCAAAGTGGATTTTTCAGCATTGTGGCGGTCTTAATTTGAGCGTTATCACCACTGAGAAATTCAGCATTCAGGAGGCCAGGGTTTGCATCAAGCCCTGAGGGGGGAAGGAGGTTGGAAGGATGGCTGGTGTAAGAGGTGCAAGGAGAGCCAACGGGTTCGCTGATATGGAGCTGGAGACACTGATGGATGGTGTGGAGGACAGAAGAAGAATACTGTTTCCTGGCGTGGGAAGACCTGGCAGACAGGCAGTACATAATGCATGGAGGGAGATTGCAGGGGATGGGGGGTGTCAGGCACCTCCATATATGTGAGGACGCACTGACCAGGAGGGTGCTGGCCAGTCTGCACCCAGCCCTTCCAGGGTGGTGATGGGTCGACGCCTCTTAGCTCTGGGGGCGACGGGGATCCTCCTCCTCCTCCTACTCCTCCTATGCCTCCTCGTCCTCAGGTGATACTGCTGGCTCGACCTCCAGGGGCTCGTCCCCTCAAGATGGCCAGGTTATGCAGCATGCAGCAGACCACGATAATTATGGAGACCTGTTGAGGTGCCACCAGAACGGTCCAGGAACTGTAATCTATGCTTAAGGATGCCTATGTACTGCTCGATGATGCACCTGATGGCACAATGAACATCATTGTATGCATGCTCTGGCACTGTCCTGGGGTTCTGCAGAGGTGCGAGCAGCCATGTGGACAGGGGTATATCCCTTGACCCAAGCAGCCAGCCGCAAACCTGATTCGGGCTGGTGAAGATGGTGGGCACACAGGTCTGGCACAGAATGAACGAATCATGGCTGCTGCCTCCCTTGCCCGCTGCCTGTCTGCACGGTGCTGATGGCGATGCCTTCTCCTGCGTGCCGCCCTGCTTCTGAGCAGGTGTACCAGGTGTCACCCTCCCAACACTCCTCCCATCCTCAGGGTGAACCCTGCCAAGCAGGTCTCTGCAGCCCACAGGCCTCCACTAAAGAGTCATACTTGAAAGTTGTACAAAAGTACGGGGGTATGTGCAAACCTCTGAGCAGCACTCAGCAGGTTTAATGGAGCCAAAACAATTAATAAAAAGATAAATACTGCGCATGCTGGAAAATGAAATAAAAACACTAATAATTAATAAAACTATATGAAAAGATAAATACTGCAGATGCATGCTGGAAAATGAAATAAAAACAATAAGTAATAAAACTTTTTACCGACCAAAGGGCCCCAGTGGTGTCGTGTTCGAGCACCACATCGAAAACCTCGTGGGGGCACTGCCGGGAAAAGTCCTACCTTTTCCTCGGTGAATTTCACTGTGGTAGTCCCTTTCCAGCGGCCCGCATGCTGCAGAGCTCACCGCTGGATACCCTCCCTTACTGCAGCTTTACCGCGCTGTTTCCGGTGGAAGTGAACACCGCTGAAATCCTCCCCGAGCTGAATTTAGCTCGGGGAGGGAAAAGAACCTGACTGCGGTGGCCAATCGATTTTTTTCACTCGACCGCCCAAACTCCGCAGTAAGGGACGGTTCATTTCGGGCTCCCTGTGTCTACATTTATTACGGACACTGCCTATGTAAGCTTGTTATGTTGAAATTACACCTTCATGCTAGTGAAGGTGGGCCAGTTGCACCACTGGCAGGAAGGTGTAACTGCAGAATGACAAGCTTACATAGGCGGATATAGGAATTTATAACAGCAATATAAAAATAAGGACAGAAGCTATAATTTTAAAATGGGAACTGAATTGCATCTGCATGCCCTGCTCCAAATATCTCCTGACTTCTAAGCCCACTTCATCTATCAAGTACACTTGATCTTGACTCCCGAAGGTGACACCACAAGAGATCCATTAATAGGTTAATCTCTGAAACTAAAATTGAATAAACAAACATAAACTGGGAAAGGTGGAAGGCCATCCAGGAGAGCATTGGAATAGTTGAGTCGAGAGGTAACAAAAGCAAGAATGAGGGTTTCAGCAACAGATAAGATGAGGCAGAGGTGGAGACGAGCGATGTTACAGAGGTGAGTAGCGTTACGGAGGTGGCAGTAGGCAGTCTTGGTGATGGGAAGGATGTCATCTCGGGGTAAAATAGGATGGTAATGTTGCAAATGGTCTGGTTCAACCTCAGACAGTGGTCATGGAGAATGATGGAGTCGCTGGCTAGGGAATGGAGACAGTGCTTCAGTATTCTCAATATTTAATTGGAGGAAATTTCTGCTTATCCAATACTGAATATTGGACAAGCAGCATGACAAATCAAAGGCAGTGGAGGCGTCGAGAGAGGTGTTGGTGAGGTAGAGCTGGGTGTCGTCAGCATACATGTGGAATGTGATGTTGTGTTTAAGTCAGCCCGGACAATGGGCAGGAGTGCAAAGGGTGACAAGAATTCATGACCAGTGACCCAATTTAAAATATCAAATGTATAACATCCTGAGGAGCCAACTGGAGAAGTTAGCCAACCAAAAGATAGTAGGAAGATCTAGGAAATTTGATGATGGTAAGTTGGAGGTATTGCTCGGAGAAATAAGGGGAAGAAGGGACAGTTTGTTTGGAGGAAGAGGGAAGTGGATAATTTGGTTAATGGCAGCAGCAAGTTGGAAAGAGATGCATTGCCTGTTAGTGCCACCTCCTCCAACTCCTGCAAGAAACTTTAGTGCCATAAGAAATTTAATGACCTGACGATAGACTTGCTTGGGAAGAACTTGCATGGAAGAAAGAAAGACATGCATTTATATAGTCCCTTTCATGACCTCAGTACATCCCAAAGCACTTTGCAGCCGATGAAGTACATTTTGAAGTGTAATCACTGTTGTAGTGGAGGAAACACGGCAGCCAGTTTGTGCACAGCAAGCTCCCATAACCAGCAATTAACGAAATGACCAGATCATCTGTTTTAGGTGTTGGATGAGAGATAAATGTTGGCCAAGACACAACAACATCAAGCACTTTAAATAGGAATGCAGTGGTAGTGGGAGAGTTAGGATGCCTGAAAGTATGGTCAAATTAATAGGCTTTAAGGAGGCTTTTAAAGGTAGGCAGGAAGGTAGCATGCTGGAAGGGTTTAGGGAGGGAGTTCGAGAAAGCTTTTATATAGCACCTTTCACAACCTCAGGACATCTCAAAGTGCTTTACAACCAATTAAGTACTTTTTGAGGTGTAGTCACTGTTGTAATGTAGGAAACGCGGCAGCCAATTTGTGCCCATCAAGCTCCCACAAGCTGATAATGACCAGATAATCTGTTTTAGTGATGGTGGTTGAGGGATAAATATTGGCCAGGACACCGGGGATAACACCCCTGCTCTTCTTCGAATAGTGATATGGGATCTTTTATGCCCACCTCAGAGGGCAGATGAGGTTTCGGTTTAACAAAAAAATCAGAGGCTCTATGACAGCTGAGCGTTAGTTACCCTATTCCAAATTAACAGACCTGGTCATGAGAAAACCCCAAAACTAAGAAGTCCTCATTGGAACCCTGAAGACTAATCATCATCAACCTGAGTGCTTGTGTTCCCAGTGCCCATGCATTATATTCATTTCACCCTTGTATTATAATGCTATAGATCTCTTGACCTCACAAGAAAATGCAGAAGTTGAGGCAGAAAAGAAGGATGAGGGTGAAGAACAAGCTGATCCCTCAAGCTCACAAACGCATATGCAAGTTATTATTGTTTTTTAACAAAATGTCATTCCTGGAAATTCTCCTTGTCAATCTCACTGGAGAATCCAGTATAAACTCAGCCACTGGGGCAGCTTACATCTTTACATTTTATCTGTGAGAAAGAAATATGCTGATGAATATTATTTGAGTTGTACTCAGATTATTCAATTGAAAGCTACAATATTACTATATTGTCATGATCATAAGTAGGTTGACATTATATCAGCTAAAGTGTACCACTATGTGAGCCAGATGATACCACAAAGTGCAGCAGACGATTTGCTAGTTTGAATTTACAATGTATTCGGTCACGGAAGAAAATGTAGTTTTTGCTCGCAGGTCAGAAAACTATCGGGATAGTTGAAGTGTTTTCCAACAGTGTTACTCTTTGCCTTGGCAGTTCCCAGAGGTTGTTCCGCTGAATGTAGGAGGCATGTATTTTACTACAAGACTGTCCACTTTGAGGCGCTATGAAGACACAATGCTTGCAGCAATGTTCAGTGGCCGACATCATATCCCCACAGATTCAGAGGGACGTTTCTTTATTGACAGAGATGGGACCTACTTTGGGTAGGTAATGTTATCATAATTGTTTTTGAAATATCTTATTAAAGAAAACCACTAACTACTGTAATATTGCTCAATATGTTAAATCTAAAAGTGCCAGATACAAATAAATAAATAAGTTGAATTGAACGTTGTACAAATATTGTAGCAATATATTGTAAATAAAAAAATATATACATTTAAAAGGTATGTTAGCAACATTAGATATAAGGATGATAACTGGAAATATAGATTGGTAGTTCCCATGATAGCTCTTTTGGTAACTGCACTCCACGGTAACACAAACCCAGATGGTGCCGAGTGTGATCCATGGTTGTTATTGAGCTAGCTGATCCTAGCTGGGATGGCAGTGGAGGTACTACAATTAACCGTAATATGTTGGGGTTAAAGGGTTCTTTCTCCTCATTACTATCCACTGATACTTGCTGGAAAATGCATGCATGTGGACAGAAATAGGCTTGGTTGTGATGTCCATGTGATCAAGTAGCATGCTGAAAAGTGAGGATATGATGCTTCAGTTGTACAGAGCCTTGGTCATATACCATCTGGGGAATTGCATTCGGTTTTGGACACTACACCTCAGGATTGCTATATTGGCCTTGGAAGGGGTACAGCCCAGATTCACCAGAATGATTTCAAGGCTTACAGAGTTAAATCATGAGGCCAGGTTTCATAAAATTGGCTTGTCAATTTCCTCAAGTTTAGAAGGTTATGGGATGATCCAATTGAAATGTTTAAAATAAAAACATGTTACAACAGATAAACTATTTCCTCTGGTGGGGGAATCCATAATCTTAAAATTAGAGCTTGGCCATTTAGGAGTGAAATCAGGAAGCATTTTTTCATGTGAATGGTAGTATAATCTGGAACTCATTCTCCCAAAAGGTTGTGGATGCTGGGTCAATTGAAATGTTCAAGACTGTTGGGTAAGATGCTTGTTGGGTAAGAGTATCAAGGTGGGTAAATGGAGTTATGTACAGATCAGCCCAATTGAATGCTGGATCAAGTTTGAGAGGCTGAGTGACCTACTCCTGTTCCTATGACACACTATGTAGCCTCATGCTTGAAGAAGACTTAGATGAGGCAATGGAACAATTTACAATATTAAAGGCGCTATATAAATAAAAGTTATTATTATTAATAATAATGAAAGGCTGCTGGTGTCCATACAACCATAGCCTGGAATGAGTTACCAGCCTTGGGTGAAGATGAGGGAAGATTTGGGAAAAATATATGTTGAAGTACATTGCACTTATGCAAATGTTGCACTTTGAATCACATTTAACACCAACAGTGATATTCGAACACTGACAACATTAAGTGCAGTAGATGTTATGTGAAGCAGAAGTAAAATAATTAATTGTTCGTAAATGTTATGCTGCCAGGACCTTATACTAATATGGACATTACCATACACTGAGCTAATATATTACCTTCCTTCTCTTTTCAGAGACATTCTCAATTTTTTACGGAATGATGACCTTCCACCTCGTGAGCGCGTGAGAACAGTTTACAAAGAAGCACAGTATTATTCTATTGGACCACTTCTCGAATGTCTTGATGAGGTGCAGCCCTTGGCCAGTGAAAAAGTCAGGAAGGCGTTTTTAGACTTGCTGCCTTATTACAAAGGTAATGCTAACTATGCAGTCATATTTTTTCTACTTTTCTTGTAAAAGCAGTTAATGGCAAAGACCCCAGTAAACGTACAAACATGAACACTGTTATGTATGTACGTATACCTCACCAATATGTAAGACTTGCCACCAGGGGGCACACCTGTGGGAGACCTAAGGGTCACCTGTGCACTCTGAGCAAGCAGGTATAAAAGATAATCCACCACGCTGCTTCCTCACTCTGGAATCTGAATAAAGAGACCAAGGTCACAACAGTTTGAGCTTACAATACAGTCTTGTGGAGTTATTCTGAACATAACAAATTGGCGACGAGTAATGGATCACGAACTTTCACGCGGTAATGGCTGCCGTTGGTATTCTTGAGAAATTTGTTGAGGGTGGCGATTGGGAAGCCTTCATTGAACGTCTCGACCAGTACCTCGTGGCCAACGAACTGGACAAGGCTGAGACGGCGGTCAAGCGCAGGGCGATTCTCCTCACCGTATGTGCGTCTTCGATATATGGCCTCCTCAAAAATCTGCTGGCACCGGATAAACCATCGGACAAGACTTTCACAGGGCTGTGCACGCTGGTTCGGGAACACCTCAAGTCGAAGGAGAGCATCTTAATGGCTAGGTATCGCTTTTACACGCACCAACGCTCCAAGGGCCAGAACGTGGCGAGCTTTGTCGCCGACCTAAGATACTTTGCAGGACAGTGCGAATTTTCAGGATCTTTGGGGGAAATGTTGCGGGACTTTTTCGTGCTTGGAATTGGCCACGAGGTCATTCTTTGCAAACTGCTGTCTGCCGAATCCCTAGATCCCATCACGATAGCCCAGGCTTTCATATCCACGAGCGACAACACGAAACAGATATCTTCACAGAATCGAAGCTCATTGGCAAGTACTGTGCATAAAATAATGCTTTCAGCAGGCAGAACTGTACAGGGCAAGGCCCACACGACCGCAGAGGCTAGACCTAGACCTAGGGTGACTCAGAGTCCACCGTGGGGCGTGAATGCACATCCATTAACACCACGTTGGCGCTGCGGGGGCAATCATAGAGCCCATCAATGCCGATTCAAGCACTATGTGTGCAAGAACATAGAACATAAGAAATAGGAACAGGAGTAGGCCATGCGGCCCCTCGAGCCTGCTCCACCATTCAATAAGATCATGGCTGATCTGATCATGGACTCAGCTCCACTTCCCCGCCCGCTCCCCATAACCCCTTATCATTCAAGAAACTGTCTATTTCTGTCTTAAATTTATTCAATATCCCAGCTTCCAAAGCTGTCTGAGGCAACGAATTCCACAGATTTACAACACTCAGAGAAGAAATTTCTCCTCACCTCTGTTTTAAATGGGCAGCCCCTTATTCTAAGATCATGCCCTCTAGTTCTAGTCTCCCCCATCAGTGGAAACACCATCTCTGCATCCACCTTGTCAAGCCCCCTTATAATCTTATACGTTTCGATAAGATCACCTCTCATTCTTCTGAATTCCAATGAGCAGAGGCCCAACCTACTCAGCCTTTCCTCATAAGTCAACCCCCTCATCCCCAGAATCAACCTAGTGAACCTTCTCTGAACTGCCTCCAAAGTAAGTATATCCTTTCGTAAATATGGAAACCAAAATGTACGCAATATTCCAGGTGTGGCCTCACACTACCTTACATAGCTGTAGCAAGACTTCCCTGCTTTTGTACTCCATTACCCTTTGCAATAAAGACCAAGATACCATTGGCCTTCCTGACCACCTTCTGTACCTGCATACTATCCTTTTGTGTTTCATACACAAGTACCCCCAATTATGCATCCGAGAAGTTCCCACTGATCCTTGCTTTCTTTATTTTCAGTACCAGCCTTTCCAGAGGCCTTATTGAAATCCAAGTGCACAATATCCATTGCCTTACCATTAGCAAACCCCTTTATCACATCCTCAAAAGAAAACCAATACATTAGATTGGCAAGACCTCTCCTTCGTGAATCTATATTGGCTATCTTTTATGATTTTATTTGTATCGAGATACTCCATGACCTTATCTTTAACTCCAATGAACGTCAAACTCACTGGTCTGTAATTACCCGAGTCACTTTTGCTACCTATTTTAAAAATAGTAGTACCATCAACCTTTCTTGTCCCCAGGCACCTCCCCATCAGTGATTTCTGAAAGGTTTGTGTCAGGTTCCTGTCATTTCCTCTCTTAGTTCTTTAAGGATCCTCAATGCATCTTTTCCAACCCGAGACTTATTATTTACTTTCACATCTGTTGGACAACAATGCTGGCAGTAATGTAATAGTGTCACAACTCACCTCTGCAACACCTTATTGTTACCTTGCCAGATTAAATAAGTAACCTGACTCCTTCTTGGTTAAAAATGGAGGTAAAATCTTTATTCTCCAGAGAATTGAGCACATAATTCACCAGGCTGACACGGTGTACTGAGGGAATGCTATATTGTCACAGCACTGATTAGGCTCCAGCTAGAGTATGTGGCCAAATCTGGGTACCATACTTTAGGAAGAATGTCAAGCCCTTGGAGAGGGTGCAGAGGAGATTCACCAGATAGATACGACGGATAAGGGTTCTCAGTTGCATGGAAAGACGAGAGAAGCTGGGATTGTTCTCCTTAGAGCAGAGAAGGTTATGGAAAGATTTAATAGAGCTGTTCAAAATTATGAGGGGTTTTGATATAGTAAATAAGGAAAACTGTTTGCACTGGTGGATGGGTTGGTGACCAGGGGACACACAATTCAAGATAATTGCCAAAAGGACCAGAGGGAAGATGAGAAGAAATGTGTTTGCTCTGCGAGTTGTTATGATCTGGAATGCACTGCCTGAAAGGGTGGTGGAAGCAGATTCAATAGTAATTTTCAAAAGGAAATTAAATATGTACTCAAAAAGGAAAACATTTGCAGGGCTTCTTCTTCTGTAAATAAAAAGTGCACACTGCACAGCATTCCCTTAAACTACTACTGCTGTCTGAAATAGCTTGGTTACTGCCAATTAAACAGCAATCTTCAGAATTTAATAAACTGAAGCTGCTAAAAGTTTTTTTTAAGTTCTGTTTTCATTAGATGGGTAATTGCAATGAAATCAAATGAGTTATATATATTTGGATCATTCCTCAATGATGGCATTTGGTCTTTAGGAGTTACAGTACAGCTCTTATGTGTAGACCCTGAATAAAATTATTTTGAATCACTTAGAAACACACAAGATGAGAGCACTGTTGCCTTGCACATGCTAGGTATAGGTTAATATTAATACTGTGAGATATCATTTTAGGAATGCATTTAAACAAATAATTCAACCTTTGAAGAACTGTAAGACATAAAAAACTGTAAGACACAGAAAATGTAATCTACTGAATTAAGCTTCGACAAATTGGTTCAATAGGTTTAGTTACATTTTATCAAGGAATCAACTCTGAAAGTTCTCAGAGTTCAAGGCTTAGCCCAGAAGTTATTAATATCAATTTCCCTATTAAGCCATTTCTTTTCTGGGAAGTTAGAAAAAAAAATTATTGCTTTCCATCATTTGACGATGATTCACCCAATGTGTTAATAAAAATATGTAATGAATAGTTAATTACATGTATTGTAAACAGCAGTGCCATTCAACAGTGTCCTTTGGGAAGTGTACAAGAAACATGTTTTAAAGGGGGAGCTTTAATGTGAACTCTCCATCTGTCATGCGATACAAAATATGCAAATGGACTGTGGAACAATGGGGCACCTCCAGCGAATGTGCAAACGACCTGTGATTCACCACGTGGCAGAGTCAGGAGAGGACGACCTATCCAGCAAGGATCACGCTGAACGAGCAGGAGAGCAAACTCAACCTGAGGATGAAGAGGAAGTATATGGATACACACTTTCACCACCAAAAGCCCTCCGATAATGTTAAAAGTTAAACTCAACGGCACTCCAGTCGCCATGGACTTGGACACGGGGGCGAGTCAATCAATAATGAGCCAGAAGGCATTCGAGAGGCTGTGGGGCGACAGAGCAAAATGATCCAAGCTGATCCTGACTCAGGCAAAGCTGCGCATCTACACCAAAGAACTGATACCAGTTATTGGTTGTGCAGACATTAGAGTACCCCATGAGAGAATGAAGCACAATTTACCACTGTGGATTGTTTCAGGTGATGGGCCAACGCTGCTTGGTAGAAGGTGGATGGAGAAGATTCGATGGAACTGGGAAGGTCCCTGCGTACCTTCTCCGGCGAACGACGCCTCCCTTGCTCAAAGGCTGAGCAAGCCCCCACCTTCAGCTGAACCAAGCATCGAAGTACAGATCCATTTGCAGATCCCCGAGGCACAGGCCGCTCATCACGACCATGAGAAGGTAAAGATCAACCGAGCAGCGGTACAGGCACGGTACCCACCACCCAAAGCCGACGACCTCTTCGCGACGATGGAAGAGGCTCCAGGTCGACCAAGCAGAGTGGCACTCCGGCCAAAACGATCCGAATGCGTCTTCCCGACGCCAGAGGCAAAGTCCCTGGGGAGGAAGATCGTGGCAGTCAGCATCATGGACACGGATGAGAGTGCGTCCAGATCACGGAACGAAAGAGCATCCAGACCACGGGACGAGAGAGCATTCAGACCACGGGATGTCGCCGCAACGAAACAGAGGCATGTGTTGTCCAGCAAGGAAGACGACTGGGCTTGGGGGCAAAGGTAAAGGGGCGGCCGCTGAGAAGGCCAGGAACCCACTACGTTCCAATAAGTTGTTTGCACTGTGTAGTCCATGTTAGCGTCCTTTCGAGGCTAATGATGTATTATCATATGGGGTCGGGGATACCTTGCAACAAGCCAAAGTAGCGGGCGACCACCAACCGGTCATATATGAATCTGACAAAGTATTTGTAGCAAGTGTTGTGTTATCACACGGGGTCGGGCGTGTTGTGCAGCAAGCCAAAGTAGCGGGCGAGCCCCAACAAGTTGTACATGTATCCAATAAGTTAACCAAGGCAGTAGCCTGTGTTCACGGGACAAAAGAGACGTACCAAAGAGTGTCCCAATATTTGCTCGGGTCAGACAAGCTGCCAGTCTCACAGTTTTGGGAGAGCAGAGGCACTATTATCAATGCTTTGTTTCGAAAATGTCTAACACTGTCTGTGCACTGTAACATGATCCGCCACGGGCGAGGCACTGGGAACGGCGCTAATGCCCTCAGTTGGCTACCGTTGCCCACCACCGGGGTGGAAACGGCGCAGCCCACAGATCTGCTCGTTGTTATTGAAGTGCTAGAAAGCGAGGGGTCAACCGTAACGGCTCCCCAGTTTAGGACCTGGAACAGCCAGGATCCCATGTTACCGCCTGCTAACGGCGAACCACTAGACGGGATGTTGCAGCTTATCTGTCGCAAAGATGAAATGCTCACCCCATTAGATGGGGCAACCCTGCAATGTTGCAAAGAAAGGCCGGGAGGCTACACACAGTCGGTGGTCCGGGGCCTCCATACCATGGCCCAGGATCCACGGGGACCACGCAGCCTCCCGCCACTACTGAAAGTCTCAAAGCCATATCGGCCATCCTTGGATTGCCAGACCTTAAGGTCAGCGATAATAGTCCAGAGCGGGCTGCCCAAATCATAAAACCAAATGTCACACGTGTCACGGTAAACTCCTTTCAGACCCAGCTATCCCAGGTGCTACGCAGTCACCAGACAGAATCACTCAGAACCGAGCCTTCCGTATGCTATCAGCAGGGAATGTACCATGATCGCACGGCTCCTCCATGCGACATCAGAATAAATGATGTCGACCATGATCATGGCCCCAGATGGGCTGCTAGCACTGTATTAGCCAAAGAGGGAAATGGAGTGTTTGTGATGAAAATGAAGTGTTTTTTTGTGAAACCATGTAATGGACAAATGCAGAAAGCATTTGGAGCAGACCAAACTGCGAACTACAGATAACCAGGAATCACTGTGAAAGGACCTGGCGCCCAGCGACTCACTAACACAATCGACCTTGCTGTCAACCATGAGGATGAACCCACCATGCCCATCAGTCTGATCAGACCAGCCACGCGGCCGTGCAGCAATGATCCGACCAACTCACCCACGCCAGGACTTCAACTCAGGCGATCGACCCGGGGACGCAGGGCGACAGATCGCCTCAACTTGCAAATAACTTTGGGGGGAAGTGATGTTATGTGTGTATGTAAACCTCACCAATAGTAAGACTTTCCACCAGGGGGCACACCTGTGGGAGACCTAAGGGTCACCTGTGCACCCTGGGCAAGCAGGTATAAAAGGTAATCGACCGTGCTGCTTCCTCACTCTGGAGTCTGAATAAAGAGACCAAGGTCACAACAGTTTGAGCTTTCAATACAGTCTTGTGGAGTTATTCTGAACATAACAAACACGACTTATTTGGACTCAAATGAAGTTAGGTTTACATACTGAGACGAGAGGGATTTCCCAATCTGCTGTAACTTTGGCGGATGAGTTGCAGAAGCCCTGGAAAAACAGCATAGATTCCGCCAATTACAGTGGACAAGCAGGAGATGCCTGTGGAAATTCGCCTCCCAGTAATTTTAATATTGGACCATTGATCCTATTGCTCAATGCCCTTGCGTGTCTACATTTAGCACACTTGTCAACATATATGCATCCATTTTGTCCAAACTATTGTAACACAAACAATTAGGACCGGATTTAATGGAAACATGTTAATGGATGTGGTAAAAAGAGTGCACAGATGGAATTAAACCCATGAGAGTTTGATTGGCCCATTATATATATATTTATAGTTTTTGTAATTGTAGTAGACAAGTGGTACTTACTGTACATTAATCAGCTTGATTGACCACACGTCCAGCTGTCTTATGGTCTAGCAGTTTTAATCTCAAGCTTGGCATGACATGCTAAAAAAAGACTCATAATTTAATTGGTATCAAAATACTGTGTTAAATATTTTTTTTAATCCTTTTTAAAGGGTGTAACTCGATTTTTTTTAATAGGTATTTTCTTCCCTTTCTTGAGGTCTCTGCAAATCATCGTCAACCAATAAAATCAGACTGCTTCCAGATCTCTGCTCATATCATTTTGAAACTAGTTGTTCGTGTGTATATTAGGCGATGCCTCCTTTGGTTTTTTTTTATTGCTCCCTTTGGGAAAACAGTTGGCTCCACTCAGTGTACAGAGGATCCTGGACAGAAAGCCAGATCCTATTTGTTTGTGTACAGAGTATTCAGGTATTGATGCACAATACTGCTGCTCCATTTTAGGTTTCATCCTTTTTGATTTACTCCAGTGGTGGACTGATCAGATCAAGAGGAATATTTAATACAATGAATTTAGTGATATAAAATTGAGCAGGTTTATATATTACATTCAATTTTTGCATTTACATAAAATAAGTTTATCTAGGCCAGTTAAGCATTAAAGGAGAAAGTCATTATAGAAGGAAGTACAATGTTAATTACTTACCCCATAACCTTTGAATGTTACACCTTAAGTCAGAGTCTTTCACTTACTGATTCATCCTTCTCTGGCCTGACTGCTCTTTCGGGAAAGGTAATGCAGTATCATTGCTACTTTATAGACCCTTATTTGATCTTCTCACCACATTTATAAATTGGTCTTTGTTGTTCGTTGGTCTTTCAAAATCTTGCATGATTAACAAAAAACTGAATTTGTCTTCTGAGCATGCTCCGGTTTTCTCTGCACCTGCTTCACGCTTCAGTTTTTTAAGTGCAGAGCGTGTGACTGATTACTGTGTGCTCCCAGACCACTTTCCCCTATTCATCAATTGAAGTTTTTTCTACGGGCTTCACTGGTACTACTCCAGGGTTACCATTACCGACTGCAGGGGTAGGCAATTATTTGGGTTGGAGGACCAGTTACCACGTTTTGGTGAGCTGTTGAGGGCAGCACACCAATGTTAGTTATGCCCCCACTACACTAATTAAGTGTGATAGTATTAAAATAAGTGAATAATTGTGCAAAAATTAATAACCCCACTAACAGTCATTGGTGAGAGCAAAGTGTTAAATTGGTAAATTTTAAACAGGCCAACTCATTGTGTTGACCATCACTCCCAGTTCTACCCTCCCAATAATTTATAAACATAAATTCAGATAGTAGTCAGATACTTTCTTAAATACACAAAATGTAGAGTAAATAGTAAAATCTTCCATTGCTAAATGAATGAAATGATTGATTGATCGATTATATGTTGTACTGGAAATCCAAGTGGCTGTTTGGCAGAGCGGCTCGAGTCTGCTAGAGGTGTGCTGAGTACGGGAGCCTGAGGCTTCACAGGGCCTGAACTACAATCAGTGCCATTACCCGGAGTCTGTGTGCTCCAGGATCCACTCCTGTGTCTAAGATGGTGATGTGAATCCTCCTGCCGTCGTGCTCTGGCTACCGGAAGAGGAAAGATGCAGCATCGGTCTCTTTCTTCGGTAAAACAGTCATCGAGATGAGCAGCCATGATTCGACTCAGACTAATGTGCAGCTCAAGCTCTGGCTGGCATTCTATTTCTGTCCCGTCCAGCGAGCCGGAAAGAGTGAACTGGCAGGCCAGATACGGCCCGCGGGCCAAATTTCGCCCACCAATAGGCTAAAAGCTACCCCGCTGGGAGACTGGAATTCAGACAACACCTTTCACCCAATTGCAGCAATAAACAAATAGCATTTTATAATTCACTGGAACAAAATCAAACCCAGGACTAATTGTGAATTTGGCTCTAAAATTCCTTCAGAGATGTTGAGACTAAAAACTCACTGCAAGTTTAAAAAAACAAATTCAAAGTAAACAATCTTCCAGTCAATTTGATTGTGTCAATGGCATTATTTTATATATTTAAAATATTTATGTTATCCTGCATTTATCTGGAAAATGAACACACAAACCATGAGAAATTGAGAGTTTGGGTGCGAATAACTTTGTTGATTTACAGGATGCAGATAATGCAGTAAGTTTCTATTCTCCATAACCGCTTCGATCTGGTTCTGTTTCGATTTCTATTCTTGTTCCAAACATTTCCGAGTCTGGTGCTGCAGATACCGCTGTAAACAACAGAAACTGCAGTGTTAATATTGTCGATTTATTATTGCAAACTTGAAAGGGGAAGTTATTAGCAACAACACTTTGATGCAACAAACAGCAGATTCGATTTGCCCCGCCTCCGTTTTTACTTATGACTCCCCTGCTATCTCGGAGACAATGACCTGCCTCCAGACGTCACATGGGACGGACATTCGAAGCTCAGAGCCAGGCCTTGACAGGGCAGATAGTATCCATCGGTGGGCCATAATTTGTCTGCCACTGGCCTACTCGTTGCCACTCCACCTGGGCAGGCTTCTCACTACTGCTGCTTTTACTATCGCTGTTCTCCTTTGTCACAAGCCTCATTGCTGATGCTCTCTCTGAGTTCAGATCTCACTACTGCCACTCTCCCCAGGCACCACTCTCCCCAGGCACCACTCTCCCCAGGTACCACTCTCCCCGGGCACCAGTCTCACTTCTACTATTCTTCATGGTTGTCGATCTTAATGCCACTGCACTACTCTGACCGCCACTGCGCTCTTGCATTGGACTGCATGGTTGTTGGCCTCGCTCATTACCCGACGGGGAGAGGAATTCCCATTATGTTTTGTATACAGGACTAATATCCAATAAATTCCGGTACAGAATACACCCCTTAAAAAGTGGTTCATTTCTGAATGTTTGAACTAATATAGATCACTTCTTTCCCGAAATATATTAATCCATGAATCTTAGTGCAGCAAGCACATCTGTAATAATGCATAAAAGCAACCTATTTCTGGCTCAAATATAAATAAATTAATGTGCAATTGCAAGATTAAGCAGAAAAAAAGTTGATGTTTAATATTACGGCATTAAACCCTGGTAGTGCCAAAGCTGTTCCTGGTTCAGATAAAGAATCCATTCATCTAAGAGTGAGTTCCAAAGAAACACTGGAAGAAGGATACCAAGAGAGACATTGTAAGAGAGAAAGACCTTGCCTCAGTGAATGTCAGACAGAGGAAAAGAGATTCAGCTAAAAAATCAAAGAGTAATTCATTGGCTCAGAAATTACAACGTCCTCGGGCCCATACGAAGTTTCTATGGACCCGGGAAGGCTTCGGAAAAGCCGGTTTTCAGTGCTGTTCTGATCTGTCAAGCTGGAGCTCGACAGATGATCCGCAGATCGTGAATGAGGACATTTGTATGTGGAAGTTTGGCTCTTTACCCATATCTTGCCCGGCAAATGTCCTCAAAACTCTTGCGCCTGAAAAAGCAGGCTCATAGCCTACTTTTACAGGTGTAAGAGTTTAAAAACATAGAAAAAACATGATTAAAATAAAAATTAAAAAAACACATTTATGTTTAAACCCTGCCCACTCAGATAATGTTATTTTAAATTCTAACCCTAACTTTTTTTAAAAATCGGGAATTTTTTTTTCTTCAAAAAACATGTGTAACATTTTTAATTTCTATTAGTGAGGTGTTTTTTAAATGTTTTATGTAGTGTTTGTGCGTTTTGGAATTTTTCTCATTCATAGAAACATAGAAAATAGGTGCAGGAGTAGGCCATTCGGCCCTTCGATCCTGCACCACCATTCAATGAGTTCATGGCTGAATATGCAACTTTAGTACCCCATTTCTGCTATCTCACCATAACCCTTGATCCCCCTAGTAGTAAGGACTACATCTAACTCCTTTTTGAATATATTTAGTGAATTGGCCTCAACAACTTTCTGTGGTAGAGAATTCCACAGGTTCACCACTCTCTGGGTGAAGAAGTTTCTCCTCATCTCGGTCCTAAATGGCTTACCCCTTATCCTTAGACTGTGACCCCTGGTTCTGGACTTCCCCAACTTTAATAAGAACATAAGAATTAGGAACAGGAGTAGGCCATCTAGCCCCTCGAGCCTGCTCCGCCACCCAACAAGATCACAGCTGAGTCTGGCCGTGGACTCAGCTCCACTTACCTGCCCGCTCCCCATAACCCTTAATTCCCCTATTGGTCAAAAATCTATCTATCTGTGATTTGAATATATTCAATGAGCTAGCCTCAACTGCTTCCTTGGGCAGAGAATTCCACAGATTCACAACCCTCTGGGAGAAGAAATTCCTTCTCAACTCGGTTTTCAATTAGCTCCCCCGTATTTTGAGGCTTTGCCCCCTAGTTCTAGTCTCCCCGACCAGTGGAAACAACCTCTCTGCCTCTATCCTGTCTATCCCTTTCATTATTTTAAATGTTTCCATAAGATCACCCCTCATCCTTCTGAACTCCAACGAGTAAAGACCCAGTCTACTCAATCTATCATCATAAGGAAACCCCCTCAACTCCGGAATCAGCCAAGTGAATCGCCTCTGTACCCCTTCCAAAGCTAGTATATCCTTCCTTAAGTAAGGTGACCAAAACTGCACGCAGTACTCCAGGTGCGGCCTCACCAATACCCTATACAGTTGCAGCAGGACCTCCCTGCTTTTGTACTCCATCCCTCTCGCAATGAAGGCCAACATTCCATTCGCCTTCCTGATTACCTGCTGCACCTGCAAACTAACTTTTTGGAATTCATGCACAAGGACCCCCAGGTCCCTCTGCACTGCAGCATGTTGTAATTTCTCCCCATTCAAATAATATTCCCTTTTACTGTTTTTTTTCCCAAGGTGGATGACCTCACACTTTCCGACATTGTATTCCATCTGCCAAACCTTAGCCCATTCGCTTAACCTATCTAAATCTCTTTGCAGCCTCTCTGTGTCCTCGACACAACCCACTTTCTCACTAATCTTTGTGTCATCTGCAAATTTTGTTACACTACACTCTGTCCCCTCTTCCAGGTCATCTATGTATATTGTAAACAGTTGTGGTCCCAGCACTGATCCCTGTGGCACACCACTAACCACCGATTTCCAACCCGAAAAGGACCCATTTATCCCGACTCTTTGCTTTCTGTTAGCCAGCCAATTCTCAATCCATGCTAATACATTTCCTCTGACTCCGCGTACCTTTATCTTCTGCAGTAACCTTCTGTGTGGCACCTCATCGAATGCCTTTTGGAAATCTAAATACACCACATCCATTGGTACACCTCTATCCACCATGCTCGTTATATCCTCAAAGAATTCCAGTAAATTAGTCAAACATGATTTCCCCTTCATGAATCCATGTTGCGTCTGCTTGATTGCACTATTCCTATCTAGATGTCCCGCTATTTCTTCCTTAATGATAGCTTCAAGCATTTTCCCCACTACAGATGTTAAACTAACCGGCCTATAGTTACCTGCCTTTTGTCTGCCCCCTTTTTTAAATAGAGGCGTTACATTAGCTGCTTTCCAATCCGATGGCACCTACCCAGAGTCCAGAGAATTTTGGTAGATTATAACGAATGCATCTGCTATAACTTCCGCCATCTCTTTTAATACCCTGGGATGCGTTTCATCAGGACCAGGGGACTTGTCTACCTTGAGTCCCATTAGTCTTTCCAGCACTACCCCCCTAGTGATAGTGATTGTCTCAAGGTCCTCCCTTCCCACATTCCCGTGACCAGCAATTTTTGGCATGGTTTTTGTGTCTTCCACTGTGAAGACGGAAGCAAAATAATTGTTTAAGGTCTCAGCCATTTCCACATTTCCCATTATTAAATCCCCCTTCTCATCTTCTAAGGGACCAACATTTACTTTAGTCACTCTTTTCCATTTTATATATCGGTAAAAGCTTTTACTATCTGTTTTTATGTTTTGCGCAAGTTTACTTTTGTAATCTATCTTCCCCTTCTTTATTGCTTTCTTAGTCATTCTTTGCTGTTGTTTAAAATTTTCCCAATCTTCTATTTTCCCACTAACCTTGGCCACCTTATACGCATTGATTTTTAATTTGCTACTCTCCTTTATTTCCTTGGTTATCCACGGCTGGTTATCCCTTCTCTTACCGCCCTTTTTCACTGGAATATATTTTTGTTGAGCACTATGAAAGAGCTCCTTAAAAGTCCTCCACTGTTCCTCAATTGTGCCACCGTTTAGTCTGTGTTCCCAGTCTACTTTAGCCAACTCTGCCCTCATCCCACTGTAGTCCCCTTTGTTTAAGTATAGTTCGCTCGTTTCAGACACTACTTCCTCACCCTCAATCTGTATTACAAATTCAACAATACTGTGATCACTCATTCTGAGAGGATCTCTTACTAGGAGATCGTTTATTATTCCTGTCTCATTACACAGGACCAGATCTAAGATAGCTTGCTCCCTTGTAGGTTCTGTAACATACTGTTCTAAGAAACAATCCCATATGCATTCTATGAATTCCTCCTCAAGGCTACCCCGTGCGATTTGATTTGACCAATCGATATGTAGGTTAAAATCCCCCATGATTACTGCCGTTCCTTTTTCACATGCCTCCATTATTCCCTTGATTATTGTCTGCCCCGCGGTGAAGTTATTATTTGGGGGCCTATAAACTACACCCACGAGTGACTTTTTCCCCTTACTATCTCTAATCTCCACCCACAATGATTCAACATTTTGTTCATTAGAGCCAATATAGTCTCTCACAACTGCCCTGATATCATCCTTTATTAACAGAGCTACCCCACCTCCTTTCCCTTCTTGTCTATCTTTCCGAATTGTCAGATACCCCTGTATGTTTAATTCCCAGTCTTGGCCACCCTGCAACCACGTTTCTGTAATGGCCACCAAATCATACCCATTTGTAATGATTTGTGCCGTCAACTCATTTACTTTATTTCGAATGCGGCGTGCGTTTAGGTAGAGTGTTTTAATACTAGTTTTTAAACCATGATTTTTAGTTTTGACCCCTCCTGCAGCCCCTTTATATTCATACATATTGTCCCTTCCTATCACCTTGTGGTTTACACTTACCCCTGTGCTACTCTACTCTGTTGCCTCCTGCCTTTTGCATTCTTTCTTGGGGTTCTGTTCATCTGAGCTTTCACCCACTCTAACTAGCTCAAAGCCCTCTCCTGGGTTCCCATCCCCCTGCCAAGCTAGTTTAAAGCCCTCCCAACCGCACTATCAAAACCACCCGCGAGAACATTGGTCCCGTCTCTGTTGAGGTGTAACCTGTCCGACTTGTACAGGTCCCACCTACCCCAGAAGCGGTCCCAATTGTTCAGGAAACTAAAGCCCTCCCTCCTACACCAACGGGAGAGTGGAGAGCACCAGTTCCAACTGTCACAGGACGGGAGAGTGGAGAGCACCAGTTCCAACTGTCACAGGACAGGAGAGTGGAGAGCACCAGTTCCAACTGTCACAGGACAGGAGAGTGGAGAGCACCAGTTCCAACTGTCACAGGACAGGAGAGTGGAGAGCACCAGTTCCCACTATCGCAGCAGAGAGAGTGGAGAGCACCAGTTCCAACTGTCACAGGACGGGAGAGTGGAGAGCACCAGTTCCAACTGTCGCAGGACGGGAGAGTGGAGAGCACCAGTTCCAACTATCGCAGCAGAGAGAGTGGAGAGCACCAGTTCCAACTCTAACTTACGAATCTCCTATTACTGTGAATGAGAAAATACTTACCTGTGATTGGGTGCCCAGGCCCACGTGACTCCTGTGGACGTCCCGACGTGCACACGCTGCGCGTCGCAGGGAGAGGAGGCCTGTGGCTTGGGAGTTCCAAGGGGTGCTGCAGATTCTGGTAAGTGCGCATTTTATTTCTATTTTTTTCTTGATTTGCCTGTAGGAAGCGCTCCTCAGAATTTCTGACCTAATAACTATCTGGAAAATGAACACACAAACCATGAGAAACTGAGGTTTTGGGTGTCAATAACTTTGTTGATTTGCAAGATGCAGATAATGCAGTAAGTTTCTATTTCTCCATAACCACTTCGATCTGGTTCCGTTTCGATTTCTATTCTTGTTCCAAACATTTCTGAGTCTGGTGCTGCAGATACCGCTGTAAACAGCAGAAACTGCAGTGTTAATATTGTCGATTTATTTTTGTAAACTTGAAAGGGGAACCCTGACTGCCCGGTGTAGATGGAGGCTTACAATGGCAGTGAGACACTACCTTACTGCTTTTCGGGGTGTTCTGTCCACCTCGGTGTTATGCGGCCTCATAAATAATTAAATGTCGAGTTCTGATGACGTAAAATGCACAAATCACAAACCGTGCTGGAGTCAACGGAGAAAGCTGGTGTCAAGCAAGATCAGGGCCAGAAGAGGCCCAGGTAAGTTCAATTGCTAGAATTTTTTTAAAGATTTCCTTGTGGGCCAGGCGGGGCAGAGATGCAGTGAGAGGGATAAAGGAATTTGAGGTTAAAATTTAGACATGTGAAACAAATGTTACTAGGGATTGTAGATTTGTACAAGTATTTGTGAAAAATATACATTGCAACAGGAAGACAAGCTGGCTATATTTCCCAGACAGTTAATGAATTGCTGTATGATTTATTAGCTGAGTGTAATGGTTGTGGGATGGGGGTTAAAGGCCACACAGGTTTGCGAATGATTGCCCTTCCTTAACAAAAATGGCAGTTTAACGACTGCTTATGAAAATGATAAATGCAAGTTCTTTCTTTCTCTGTCTCCTAAAATATTGTGATGAGGATAATGTCTTTCTTTACTCTTAAAACACCAGGTTGGCTAAAATTGAGTTGCATAATTTTATTATTTTTCACTTTTTCCTTTCATCAACAGAGAACTTGGAAAGAATAATTGAAATTGCAAAACAAAGAGCAATTCAACGAAAGGCAAGATTTGCAAAGTTGAAAATTTGTGTTTACAAGGAGGAGATGCCGGTCACACCATATGAACGTCCTCTCTATAACACGCTGCGTTTTGATAGAAGTGACAATGAGACAAAACTCTTTGAACATCACTGTGACGTCGATGTGTCATTTGGCCCGTGGGAAGCCATTGCTGATGTATACGACCTTCTCCACTGCATCGTGACAGATTTAGCGGACAGAGGAATTACAGTGGATCACCAGTGCATAGGTGTTTGTGATAAGCATCTCATAAACTATTACTACTGCAAACGCCCAATTTATGAATTCAAGATTACCTGGTGGTAACTAACTTTTGTAATTAGTTTGAGCTTCCTTATTTATTTGACGAAACATTATGATGGGAATATTTTTGCAATTTAACTTATTAACGACACCAGCAAAACTGAGCAATTCTGCCTGTAGCTGTGTTCATCAGCCAACAGCCCACAATGTCTTGTAATGAGGCAGGGATGGTAAGGTACATTTGCAACCTGGAGTATTGGCATATTGTGGCATTTTTCATGCTGATGAGTCAGATTTATTAATGCAATATCTGACTTGTCAGCACAAACAAGGCCATAGTGCAATACTTTAGGGTGCATGCAGTCGCACTTAACAGTCACTTTAGTACCATTTGATGCATTTATTTATTTTGATCAGACAAGTCAAATGTTATGCTCGTATGTAATGAAAGTGTTATAGTACATATACTATTGTGTATAATTATAATCATAGAAATTTTCATTCTTCTTCCCAACACCGGCCTGCTCAAATTAGGTGGTGGAATAGCCAGATCAACATTTTTTCCACCATTGATCCCAATCATGTTAAGTGATTGGAAAACACTGTAACAGTGTGAGATTTTCTTATTTGAAGCTGGAATTCCCTGACTCTGTTGAACTTCATCATGTGGTAAAGATTCCTTAAAGCTTAGGCAGAATTTGCGTGGCAGCCAAATGTTGTACTCAAACCCACAGCCTTACTTTTAGGATGCAAATACTGTACTAGTTTAGGAGTATAGCTTCCTTTGTTTTCGAATTTTTAGAAAGGGGTAAAGCAATGTTCCCTGCTCTCTACCGTTTGCTAATTTCAACGAATGGAGAAAAATATAGCAGTTAATGACTTTGATTCAGCTAGCTTCTCCCATGTCCCTATTACTAATACTCCCTATTAATTGGTTGCAGACACATAAAAATGCCGAAAGCCAGAGTCTGCCAGTTTTGCTGGAAATTATTTATTCATATAAAAGATGAATTCACACAAAATACTCTTCTGTTGTTTGGTTCTATGTTTTTGTACCTATGTCTTTTTCGTCTGCAGTTTTTGTGACTTTTTTTTTTGATGGTTCCTTTATTCCTTACAAAACTGCGTAAAATGGATGTCTCTTTAACAAGTGCATAAGCATTTAAAAAAAAACATTCTGTAAACAGTGAGTCAAGTAGTGACAAAAGCTATATTTTGATCCTCCATTTGCAAGAGTGACCTACAGTGTAGGCAGTACCAACTGGCTTGTTGAAATTGATTTATAGAATTTTTTTCCCCTGTACACCATTTCCTGATTGAGAGAATGGCTGCTGATCAGCTCCTGAGCCTCTGTCAGTGTTGCTGTTTTGTAAATGTTGAACATTGACAGGTTATTGCTCTTCCTTCTCTCGCCTTCATGTGCACTCTCCTTGAAGTTTTCCATCTTGAGACCAGGAACTTGCCAATGGGGAATTGCGTATGCCCCAATGTTCTATTGCGTAACACACTATTACACTTTATGCATAATGTCACTGGACCATCTCAACATTATGGACTGTGCAATTCATCTATAGTTCCATGGAGCTGTAATGCAAAGGTGATCTAGAATGCAGAGGAGCAAACTTTTAACTAAACTAATTTGGCATAAGTTATGATGAGGGTTGTCACAATACATACATTTTCTAGAGCAGAAACAACATAGCTTGTGAGGAATCAAGCCGATAACTTCTTTTTTCACATTTTCAGCTTTACACTAATATTGAAATGGATACTGAGCTCAGACTAGTATATAGCTGAGAGTATAAACTGTGTGTGATGCAAGTGCAAGATATAACTGATAAATACCATAAATTTTTGGGGGTCTAAGGGAATCAAGGGATATGGAAATCGGAGGCGGGAAAGTAGAGTTGAGGTCGATGATCAGCCAGGATCTTATTGAATGGCGGAGCAGACTCGAGGGGCCATATTGCTTCCTCCTGTGCCTATTTCTTATGTTCTTAAAATATGTAGGAAATATTGTAGCTGAATTTTGTCTTCACTGTTGGGTGGGAACAGGGTGGTAATGTGATGGAAAGCACAGCACAGCACTTACCACTTCATGGGGCCTGAGATGAGTGGCTCAGGGAGCCACGAGAAACAGTCAGATACCAAGACTGACCTGCGCAGATCAGGGTCCAATGACATCAGTAGGATCCTGATGCAATTTTGAAGTCCCAATGGGCAGAGCATGCACAGAACACATTTAAAGGATGCAGGATGCCACTCAAAAAGAACACACAGGCAAGTTTTTAAAATTATATTTGTGTCACGAGGAGGACTATTAATGCTTCTCCTGGCCCCACAAAAATCGACTCCCTCTGATGCTTGGCTCTCTGCGGCCCTCTCCCAGGATCGCATCCCCCCCACTCCATCCCATCCCCAGGGATGTCCCCTTGGTCCCCCCCATTTCACTTACAAGCTCTCAGCTTAGCGGAGTACTGCCAGATTTACTGCCCTCGCCAAATGGCGAGCTACCAATTACATTTAAATGAGACCCAAATATGAAAGTGGTTCAGGCTTCCCACCAGTTTCAGGCTCACTCTGAAAATCTACCCATGTGTGTCCAAAATGCCAATCGGTAATTGATATCAGGCAAAGAGTATCAAATCAATCTATTCCTCCCTTTACTAATACACATTGGAAAATTGGAATCTATCATTCACATCTAAAGGTTTATAAGATGCCTTAATTAGTTTGCCTTTAGACCATCTCAGATAACGCAGTCCGAATTCTATTGCTAGTTACTCAAGCTAAACCAATCACAATGGAACCACAGTACAATGCTGAGTGAAGTGTAATTAAGGATGAAGCCAGACACCGATGCATTAACTAACAGTACTTTATTGAATATCTGTGATAACATGATGCCATCACAAGTTGTAGCATTGTAGATTATGTATAGTAATTGGATACTTACTATTAATTGACAAAATCTAAATCATCACATCCATAACAGAAGTTTAGGGGAATCACAAAATCTCAGTTTTACTTAACAGTGTAACAATTATTTCAATGTTCAAGATTACAGTGTGGCTTAGCAAGTTTAACTTTACAGTTAGTATTCAATACATCATTGTTACATTTCCAGTATTCAGTTATTCCATTTTGATATAAGCATAAATTGTACAACCTTACCGTTCCAGTAAGTTGACTGTTGTAGAATTGAATGGTTCTGCCTTCCTCCGAGATGCTCAGCTCCACCTTGGGGTCTACAGCTGCGAGTCTCTATCCGTGGTTTTGTCTTTCTTCAGTTAACTTTTCCTCCTAGTTTAAGTAAACTGTTCACATATGTATTTCTTTGTATTGTTATGTTGTTATTTTACTCTCTGGTTCAGACTTAAGCTATTAAATAAGTGGTGATAGACTTTACAAGTTTGCTTCTGTTTCATTTGATATTTTTCACTCTTAAGACTTTCTCTGTTTTTGAAAAGCTGCTCCGAGTCCTTTACAAGTTAACCTTCTATCCTTTTTGAGTACTTTCTTGAACTTTCTAATTTGACTCTATAACCCCATTTCTGGGACAGTACCAAGATGATATTCAACTGGACATACTATAATTATATCCGACACTATATCAGATGCTATAATTACCAGATTTTAACTAGTTTGAAGAACACGACTCATTTAGGTGCTTCACCCTTTCCTTTCCCCAAGCCAATTCACCACCTCCAGTGTGCCAGCGCAGCCTTCGGTTGCTTGAGGAAGAGAGTGTTTGAAAACCAGGACCTTAAATCTGGCACCAAGCTTATGGTCTACAGGGCAGTAGTGATACCCACCTCCTATATGGCTCAGAGACATGGACTATATACAGCAGACATCTCAAAGCGCTGGAGAAATACCACCAACGCTGCCTCCGCAAGACCCTGCAAACCCACTGGGAAGATAGACACATCAACGTCAGTGCTCTCGCTCAGGCCAACATCCCCAGCATTGAAGCACTGACCACGCTCGACCAGCTCCGTTGGGCGGGCCACATCGTCCGTATGCCTGACACGAGACTCCCTAAGCAAGCGCTCTACTCGGAGCTCTGACACAGCAAACGAATCCTAGGTGGGCAGAGAAAACGTTTCAAGGACACCCTCAAAGCCTCCTTGATAAAGTGCAACATCCCCACCAACACCTGGGAGTCCCTGGCCAAAAACTACCCAAAGTGGAGGAAGAGCTTCCGGGAGGGCGCTGAGCATCTCGAGTCTCGTCGTCGAGAGCATGCAGAAATCAAGCGCAGACAGCGGAAGGAGCGTGCGGCAAACCAGGCTCCCCACTCACCCTTTCCTTCAATCACTGTCTGTGACAGAGACTGTAAGTCCCGCATTAGACTGTACAGCCACCTGAGAACGCACTTTTAGACTGGAAGCAAGTCTGCCTCAATTTCGAGGGACTGCCTATGATGATGATGATGATGATGATTCCCCAGGCCATAAATAAAATTGGGAGATACTTCTCAAATGGGAATACCAAACATTCTTCTGAGTTCATGGCTGGAATTTTCTGAGGTGGTAGCAGGGTGCGATTGGTGGTGGGTTGGGTGGAAAAGTTGTTATTTTTTGACAGTGGGTCGGGAACCCGCTTTCATTCCGCTCCCTCGCTTTCCCCCAGGCGAGTCCCATCGCGGAGCGGCGGGTGACCCAATTGAAATAATGATCAGGTAGTTAGAAGCCTTTTGTCACTTTTAAAATTTCCCAGCATAGCCACGGGATTCACGGAGGTCGGGAACCACCTCGGTCAACCTGAGGCGGGTGTTCCGTGGCCATTTCTCCAGCTGATTACTTGACAGCATCAAATATACAGTAACAGCTCCCACTTGACAGATAATCACTTTCCTCAGGCAGAAGTTGTTGCTCAGATCATTTCCAGCACACATTCTGCAGGCTGCAAGTCTTTCCAGCAAAGTCTCCATCCAGTGTCACCTCATTGGAAGAACTCTCTTACCATTGACAGAATGCTTCTGTCATCTGTACTTCACCTGCCATCTATTCCATTTATACAGTTTCGCCTCAGGCGCAGAATCGGACCATGATCCGCCCCAACATCAGCAGCACCAGGCACATCAGCAATACCAACAACAATACCAACCTTCTCCGCAATCACCTTATGCTGCACAGGACGCAGGGCATCAGCACCTGGGCACATTGCTGCCCGGGAGGCCAGGGATTGCTTCATCATGGCCAGATTTAATTAATTTGACGCTGTATGATGCCACGTGATGGACTAGGATGACACCACCCTACCCCACACCAACACCATAACGTATCCCTACAATGCCCAAGCCATTCTTTTCATTTATCGCCATTGCGGGTACCTTTATGTCTCACCATTCACTGCAACTTACTAACCCACTTCCAAAGGTGCACACAAATCTGTCCAAGACCAGAAAATGTTGAAAATAAAGATTTTAATGTTTGACACCACATTAACAGAAACTTTACATAAACATTGGATAAAACACCCAAGTGGCTATCTATGTGGTGTTAGCTGGTATGATTGCACTAGGATGAGGGTGAGTGTGAGAGGGGGTCTAGTGAGATGGGAATGTGATAATGTAGAGATGGGTGGAGGTGCAAGGTATGTTGGTGTGAGTAAGAATTTGCAGGAGTAGAGTAGGGAAGGCAGAATAATGGGGATGTGATGAGAGGCACAGCAGGATGCAGTTGAGTGTGGCTTTGTACTAAGGTTTCCTGATCTAATGAGATCATTGAAACATTTGTGGCACTGCACCCAGGCCCTCCTGATGACATCCCTGCTTGTGCCCTCCTGTGCAATCTGCAACCAGGCTGTCTCCTGGGGAGGTCTCTTCTGTCCATTGGAAGGGAGGAGGACCTCCCTACGTGCTCTGACTCCATAAGCAGATGGAGGGAGTTATCGGAGAACCTGGGTGCAGCTCTCTGCCTCTGTGCAATCATTGTCAGTGTTTGCAGCACTCCAATGCTGTAGTGCACTGACAGCACAATGTTAGATTAAACTTCAAATGTAATGTGGCCATGGTTCCTTTAAAGATCCCGGCTGAAAATGTGTCATGAATGATGTCACCAGACCCGCTCCATCTCATTGGGCTGGGAAATGTGCTAGGCGGACATAATGGGCCCCATTAAGGTAAGTTAATTTTCAACAGCGGGATGGAGCCAGCAGCGGGTCACGACCTGCCATGGACCCCGCCTACGCCGGACCCACCCAGGTAGGCAAAAATTCCGGCCCATGGCTCTTATCTGAATAAGAACCAAGAATATAAATTAGGTAAAACTCCAGTTGAAGATGGAGCCAGCCTTAATTGAAACACCTGTCAGTACTAAATGTTCGAAAAACAGTGCGAAAAGAGATAAAGATAATGTCTTATGCATTCTTATATGGAATATGTTTTTTCACAAGATCACAAGATAATTACAGATGAGCAGGACCATTTGGCCTGTATTAGTTCATCCATTCTGGACAGTCGCTTGATTGCATCATTCATTAGTTTCTTAACCCTCTCCAGGGGCTTGCCTCCACCATTCTATCGTGAAGTGCATTCCAAGTGTTCATCACTCTCTGCATGAAGATGAACCTCCTGACATGAGTACTGAAGTTACCTTTTAATAGTTTGAACCTAGTCCTACTCACACAATTTAATTTGAAAGAATATTCCAGATTTACCTTTTGCATATCTTGAGGGTAACATTTCTGAATGAGGGAGTTTGGGTAAAGTAGCTGTGAATCTGGGATAGGGTTGAGAGGATAAAGTGTCTGAACTGCAGGGAGGAGGGGTGAGGGCACGGGGGTGTGTGTGGCATTGGAGGGGATAAAGTGTTGTCAACCATGTGGGTGTGAGTGGGGTTAAAGAAAGAAATAGGTGAGAAATTTGTTGATGCATCAGTCATGATCTTCCAAAACACTCTTGATTCAAGAATTGTCCCCTTGGACCAGGAAATTGCCAATGTCACTCCACAAAGGTAAGAGAGACAAACTAGGAAATTATAGGCCTATTAGTCTAATGTCAGTTGTAGGGAACTTACTAGAATCTGTTATTAGGTCCAGAGTGACTGAGCATTTGGACAAATATGAGCTGATCAGAGAGAGCGAGCATGGATTTGTAACGGGTTAGTCATGTCCAGTGAACCTAGTTGAATTATTTGAGGATGTAACTAACATGGTTGATAAAGAAGTGTCAATGGATGTTGTTTATATGAACTTCCAGAAGGCATTTGACAAGGTTCCACATAGAAGACTGTTACCTGGAGATTGAGACTGGAATCAGAGACAACCTATTGGCTCAGATGGAGCATTGTTTAGGAGATATGGGACCTTCTGGCTAAAGGGATCAAGGGGTACTGAGGTGAATGATCAGCCATGATCTGATTGAATGGTGGTGCAGGCTCGAAGGGCCGAATGGCCTACTCCTGCACCTATTTTCTATATTTCTATGTAGGAGACCGAGAGTAAGGATAATGGGTATGTATTCAAATTGGCAGAATGTGACTATTAGGGATCTGTACTGGGGCTAAAGCTTTTCACTATATGTTGTATTTATAAATGACTTGATGAAGGAATAAAGAACCGTATATCTAATTTTACTGACGACACTAAGTTAGGTGGCACAGTAAACAGTATAGCTGGGAGCAAAAAATTGCAACGGGACATTGATAGATTTAAGTGAGTGACCAAAACTGTGGCAGATGTGACAGATGGCATTCAATGTGGGAAAGTGAATTCATCCACTTTTAACCTAAGAAAGATAGATCAGAGTATTTTCTAAATGGCGATAAGGTAAGAGCTGTGGATGAGCAAAGAGATTTACGGGTTAAGTGCAGAAATCACTAAAAGTTAGAGGACAGGTACAAAATATAATTTAAAAGCCTAATGGAATGTTGGCCTTTATCTTAATAGAGCTGGAATACAAAGTTGTACAGAGTTCTGGTGAGACCCCATCTGGAGAATTGCATTCAATTCTGGGCACCGCACCTCAGGGAGGATATATTGGCCTTGGAGGGGGCACATCGCGGATTCATCAGAATGATACCGGGGCTAAAAGAGTAATATATGAGAACAGGTTGCATACACTAGACTTGTATTCCCTTGACGATAGGAGATTATGGGCTGATCTAATTGCGGTGTTTAAGATGATTAAAGGATTTGATAGGGTAAATAGAGAGAAACTATTTCCTGCGGTGGGAGAACCCAGAACAAGGGGGCATATCATTAAAATTAGACCTAGGCCGTTCATAGTGATGTTAGAAAGTATTTCTTCATGCAAAGGGTAGTGGAAATCTGGAATACTCTCCCCAAAACAGCTGTTGAGGCTAGATCAATTGCAGCATTCGCAGTATTTTACTTTTGTATTAATATTCTCTTTTTGTTCAAATTAAAACAATACAATGCCTATGTATATCATAAGGCCCAAAATACTGGAAAATGCACCAAATAAAGGCACAAAAATCACTTCATTGAACATCCCATTCCCCCAGTGACCTACAAAAAACAGGTGGGAGAATGACAGGCAGGAAACAATGGAGTAACAGGTTGAGATATCCTCCAATTCACAGTGGCCAATGGCATGGGATATTGAGTAGTGCTCTCTAAAATGCAAGGGCTAAATACCATGGTCGGGAGTGGCACTCATAGGGAGTGCTGTGTAGGAAATCATAGGTCTGCAAACTACTCATCAAAATGAATGGATGGAAAATCCTCAAAGCTCTGCATCTTCAGGTTGACCAAACAAGAAGTGCCTTGGTTGGAGTTACACAACGCAAGCAGTTCGGCCTGACTGCCTGCCTTTCACCCGCGGCTGCAAGTTTAAAAACATTTTCAAATTTGTTTCCGTTAATTTTGGTTTAAGTTACAGTTTTATTAGTTGCGTCCCAGTTTTATTAGTTGTGTCCGTTTAAGAAAGGGGCACATGCTTCCTCCTAATTGCCATCAACTAAGTTTTAACCAAAAAGAGTTGCACAACGCAAGGTAAGCAGTGTGTCAGTCGTGGCTCAGTGGGCAGCACTCTTTTCTCTGAGTCAGATGGTGGTGGGTTCAAGTTCCACTCCAGAGCCTTGAGCACAAAAAACATGGGCTGACACTCCAGTGTGGTACTGCACTGTCAGAGGTGCCATCTTTCGGATGAGATGTTAAACTGAGGCCCTGTTGGCTCTTTCAGGTGCATGTAAAAGATCCTGTAGCACTATCTTGAAAAAGAGCAGGGGGAGTTTTCCCCGGTGTCCTGGCCAATATTTATCATTCAACCAACATCGCTAAAATACAGATTATTTTGTGATTCATCATCATCATAGGCAGTCCCTCGAAACGAGGATGACTTGCTTCCATGCCAAAAAAGGATCAGTTCACAGGTGTTTCAATGAAGGACCTGAACTACATAGTACAGGATGGAAGATGCCTGTGCATGGATTTTTTTAACATGGGGTGGCCGTTGCACACCAGCCACCACACGGGCTTGACAGAGCCAGGTCTTGCTCCAGTGGAAAGGATTAACCAAGACGACTGGAGACCAGCTCTGCTGCACGGACCTAGTGCGCACACATACTGCAGTGTGGGCTGGCCCGTGCTGCCCCTGAGCCCTTGCCGCTTCTGGGCCCCGATCACGTCCCTCTATAATCTCTCGCAATTTAGTGATTATCACATTGCTGTTTGTGGGAGCTTTGTGTGTACACATTTCCTGTTGTCTCAATATTACATAGAATTATCTGTGCGCAAATTGGCTGCCTGGTTTCCTGTGACGACACTTAAAAAAAAAACACTTGGTTGGCTGCAAAGCGCTTTGGCGCAAGTTCTTTCTTCCAAGTTTGTCAATGATGTGAAAAATTACCAGTAGCGTGACGTAATCCAAAAACGTTATCCTCCAATCACGTCACCGCATTGCTCTGTGCGTGTGCGCGTTGACGTCACGACGGCGCCCCCCCCCCCCCCCCCCACTCCGCGGCGCGCGGGGCGGTGGTTGGTGTTTGGCGAGGGAGAGGCAGCCTCAAGGCCGGAGAGACGGGAGGAGAGAAGCAAGGCGGAGGCAGGGGCGTCCCAGGAATAGAGAGAGAGGCTCGGCGGCCGATCCAGGTGAGGACTGGACCTCCCGCCTCCCCTTTCCCCCGGGGGGAAGGGCCTGTAATTGTTTTTTTTTTAAAAGGCGATGGTGTTGGGCTTATTGTCGGACCGACCTTCGCATCCCGGTTCCGGGCGGCCGCCCGCAGTGACCGTGTGAGGCGGTTGGGAGTCGGGCACTGACACCCGGCCTCTCTAACACTGCTTTCTGGATCGGGAGAGCTCAGGGGGCCTGGCAGCCATCAGTGTTTGTTTTTTTCCCCCCTTCCCTGTCGGAGTCTCTGGGTGACGGGAGGGCGCGGAAGAAGATACAGTCCCGTCTCCAGCCTTGGGCTGGTGTGCACCGTGAGCTGGGCGGCTGCAGCTCGCGTCTCGCTGTGTTCCCCAGAACATGTTTGCAAGCGAATAAAAAATGGTTTGATGAACGCAATGCCCCAGTTATGTAATTTGTGTTTTTTTTAAGTGTACTATTGTGTCCCTTGCGCCAAGTGTCTTAGTTGGTTGCCCTCCGCCTCTTACTCAGAGGGTCAGAGGTTCAAGTCCCAGTCCAAACACAGCCTGGAGCACATAATCTAGGCTGACACTCCATTGCAGCATTGAGGGAAGGGACTTTAAACAGAAGCCCAATCCCACCTTCTCAGGTGGACACAACAATCCCATGACACTATTTTGAAGAATAGCAGAGGAGTTCTTCTAGTGTCCTGGCCAACATTTAACCAACATCACTCAAACAAATGATCTCATTGCTGTGCTCAAATTGGCTGCTGCATTTCCCTACATTACAATAATGACTGCAATTCAAAAAGTAGGCTGTGCATCACTTTGGAATGTCAATACTTGTGTTTTTTTCAACTTGAGATGGAAATGATGTACAGAATTCATGGCTCTAATTCCTCCATAGCAAACCAAAAAGTTTGGCTGAAACATTATAGAGTACTTTGCGATGTTTCTGTAAAGTGTTGCAATGTGTGCTATGGTCAGGCTCCCTCTCTTGCTTCCCCCTTCCATTGGGAACATAGGAACAGGAGTAGGCCATTTAGCCCCTCGAACAACTTCTGCCATTCAATCAGATTGAGTGTCTGATTCATGCTTTCAGTTTTTCTATTTGGAATTTGTTCTGTTGCTGCCAACATTATTGCTACAGTTACAGATGCATTTTTTTTTTAGGTTAGGACACATGATTAGGGTGTCAGCTGCCAGGAAGAATGCCTTTCTGATGAAACACATACAGGGTTCTACTGTGTGCGTATTACATTAGTTTCCTTCTTAAAGGAAAGGGAAAGTGTGTGGATGTACACTTTAATTCAGAAATTCCACTTTTTTGTACATAGAAATAAATTATACATGTATGATGGGGGTTGGTTTTAAAGGAGGAGAAGTGGAGGGATTTAGTGAGGGAATTTCAGAGTGGGGCCTAGGTGGCTGAAGTTGGGCTGCCAATGGTGGGTGATTGGGGTGTGATAATGCACAAGAGGCCAGAAGGCTGTTGAGGGATTTAAACAAGTATTTTAAATTTGAGGCTTCACAGGATCTGTAAAGCCACTGTGGTTCAGCGAGGACATGGGTGATGGGCAAATGGAGCGAGCAGCAGAGGTTCTGAAAATCTGGAGTTTATAGAGGCTGGGGGATGGGTGACCAACAAGGCGAATAATTAAGTTTCGAGGCAACAAAGCAAATCTGAGCATTTCAGCAGAGGACTGAGGTAGAATTGGATGTAGGTAATGTCATCGAGGTGGAAAAGGGCAGTCTTTATGCTGGAGTAGATATGAGAGGAATGAGCAATGCATTATCTTGAATCAGTAATCAATAAATACCCATTGTGTTGGCAAGTCCCTGAATGGTGATTGGCATGGGCTGTCTGGTACCAACCATCCTCTGGGAATTTTTTAAAAAGGGACAGGCACACAGCCAGGTCAGTCACTCGGATTAATACATAGAAAGTGGCCGGGACAGGCTTGGATTTAGCATGCAGGACGGTAGTAAGAAGTTATTTTGTTGAAGTCAAGGAAGATGATCAATGAATGTGTGAAGTGAAGCATGTGCATTTTTCTGTATTATGTGCAGACATGTTATACTAATTGATGAATTAAGTGAGTCTGAGCATAATCATTGCTCTGTGTTTGCTTTCCGTGTGTACAAAAAGCTGTTTAGTGATTCATATATGGCCTTGTCTTACCAAGTGTTTTCTTGGTCTGCCTTTGAAAAAGTACAAATAAATAAGACTAGAATGTATCCTGCTTAGTAGGATAGCCTATACCAATGAACCAGTCAGGATATCCACAGCAGGCCATGGCCTCTATTTTCAGAAGAGGGGAGGGAATTTGGGGGGAGGGAGGGCGGATGAATTAGAAGGGAAAAAGCTGTCTGGTCGCTAATTTCCTTCGTTCTCTAAATAGCTATGAAAGGTGAAACATTTTAGGACTTGTTTCAAGTAAAGTTAAGTACTGCTCTTATGGAACAATCCAGAGAATTTAAAATTTTAAAGTGCTATAATTTGGCATAAGATTAATTAAAAAAAAACATTTGATCTGGTTTACACATGCATATAGGCTTACCCACGCATATATTTGTGGTCCTGAAGTCCTTTATCTGGTTGGTTGTTTTTGTCTCAGTATCTTAAAAAAAAAAACCTTAAGTACACTCCCAAAAAATGATTCTGCAAATGCACTGAATGAGAACTGCTGATTATTCATACTGAAAGAACAAACATAATCTTTAAATCCCATAAGGGTGCATAAGAAACAACAAAGAAAGGAAACTATTTCTGAACTGCTACATGTGAGGTTAATATCTGAAGTCGAGAACTTTGGGGCTGAATGGTGTGGGCGATATGCACGGATGTTCAGTTAATATAGTTTTACTTGCAAACCTGTTTGCAACAATATATGTAAAATAAACTAAATGTTATGGGACAGATATTCCTGGCAAAAGTAAATTGTACATAACGTACAATATAGATTATATTTGAAGCTAGTTGCACTTAAAATGTTTCACTTCAAGTACCAGATGATCTGACTACTGGCATCTCTATTTCTAATTAATAAAACATAAATATATTCTGGCACTGACTTCATGTAATACACAAGCCAGAAGAGAAAGTATTGGCTAGATTGCAGTTATATTACGATGTACAGTGTTGATCATCTTGCCATAGGAAGGATGTTGATGCCTTTGAGATGGATCAAAGTAGGGCAGCAAAGATGGTACCATGTACATAAGAAAGAGGAGTAGACCATTTGACCCCTCGAACCATTTAATAAAATCATGGCTGATCTGATCATGGACTCACTTCCTTTCCTGCTCCCCATAACCCTTTATTCCCTTATCGCGCAAAAATCTGTCTATCTCCACCTTAAATATATTCAAGGACCCAGCCTTCACAGCTCTCTGGGGCAGAGAATTCCACAAATTTACAACCTTCAGAGAAGAAATTCCTCTCGGTTTTAAATGGGCGGCCCCTTATTCTGAGACTATGCCCCCTAGTTTTAGTTTTCCCCTGTGAGTGGAAATATCCTCTCTGCATCCACCTTGTCGAGCCCCTTCATTATCTTATATGTTTCGATGAGATCACACCTCATTCTTCTGAACTCCAATGAGTATAGGCTCAACCTATCTCCATAAGTCAACCCCCTCATCTCCGGAATCAATCTAGTGACTAGCCTCCAATGCAAGTATATACTTTCTTAAATACGGAGACCAAGAAACTGTACGCAGTACTCAAGATGTGGCCTCACCAATACCCTGTACAGTTGTAGCAGGATTTCTCTGCTTTCATACTCTATCCCCCTTTCAATAAAGGTCAATATTCCATTTGCCGTCCTGATTACTTGCTGTACCTGCATACTAACTTCTAACTTTTTGTGTTTCATGCCCAAGGACCCCCAGGTCCCTCTGTACTGCAGCACTTTGCAATTTTTCTCCATTTAAATTATAATTTGCTTTTCTATTATTTCTGCCAGAGTGGAAAACTCACATTTTCCCACATTGTAGTCCATAATATGGTGGAATTCTGCATTAGGATGGAGAATGAAACAGTTAATTCAGAGACCATGGTCCAGAACTTAAAGAAGGGTAACTTTGAAGGTATGAGGCATGAATTGGCTAGGATAGATTGGCTAATGATACTTAAGGGGTTGACTGTGGATGGGCAATGGCAGACATTTAGAGACCGCATGGATGAATTACAACAATTGTACATTCCTGTCTGGCGTAAAAATAAAAAAGGGAAGGTGGCTCAACCGTGGCTATCTAGGGAAATCGGGGATAGTATTAAAGCTAAGGAAGTGGCATACAAATTGGCCAGAAATAGCAGCGAACCTGGGGACTGGGAGAAATTTAGAACTCAGCAGAGGAGGACAAAGGGTTTGATTAGGGCAGGGAAAATGGAGTACGAGAAGAAGCTTGCAGGGAACATTAAGGCGGATTGCAAAAGTTTCTATAGGTATGTAAAGAGAAAAAGATTAGTAAAGACAAACGTAGGTCCCCTGCAGTCAGAATCAGGGGAAGTCATAACGGGGAACAAAGAAATGGCAGACCAATTGAACAAGTACTTTGGTTCAGTATTCACTAAGGAGGACACGAACAACCTTCCGGATATAAAAGGGGGCAGAGGGTCTAGTAAGGAGGAGGAACTGAGGGAAATCTTTATTAGTCGGGAAATTGTGTTGGGGAAATTAATGGGATTGAAGGCCGATAAATCCCCAGGGCCTGATGGACTGCATCCCAGAGTACTTAAGGAGGTGGCCTTGGAAATAGCGGATGCATTGACAGTCATTTTCCAACATTCCATTGACTGTGGATCAGTTCCTATCGAGTGGAGGGTAGCCAATGTAACCCCACTTTTTAAAAAAGTAGGGAGAGAGAAAGCAGGGAATTATAGACCGGTCAGCCTGACCTCAGTAGTGGGTAAAATGATGGAATCAATTATTAAGGATGTTATAGCAGCGCATTTGGAAAATGGTGACATGATAGGTCCAAGTCAGCATGGATTTGTGAAAGGGAGATCATGCTTGACAAATCTTCTGGAATTTTTTGAGGATGTTTCCAATAAAGTGGACAAAGGAGTACCAGTTGATGTGGTATATTTGGACTTTCAGAAGGCTTTCGACAAGGTCCCACACAGGAGATTAATGTGCAAAGTTAGAGCACATGGGATTGGGGGTAGTGTGCTGACATGGATTGAGAGCTGGTTGTCAGACAGGAAGCAAAGAGTAGGAGTAAATGGGTACTTTTCAGAATGGCAGGCAGTGACTAGTGGGGTACCGCAGGGTTTTGTGCTGGGGCCCCAGCTGTTTACATTGTACATTAATGATTTAGACGAGGGGATTAAATGTAGTATCTCCAAATTTGCGGATGACACTAAGTTGGGTGGCAGTGTGAGCTGCGAGGAGGATGCTATGAGGCTGCAGAGTGACTTGGATAGATTAGGTGAGTGGGCAAATGCGTGGCAGATGAAGTATAATGTGGATAAATGTGAGGTTATCCACTTTGGTGGTAAAAACAGAGAGACAGACTATTATCTGAATGGTGACAGATTAGGAAAAGGGAAGGTGCAACGAGACCTGGGTGTCATGGTACATCAGTCATTGAAGGTTGGCATGCAGGTACAGCAGGCGGTTAAGAAAGCAAATGGCATGTTGGCCTTCATAGCGAGGGGATTTGAGTACAGGGGCAGGGAGGTGTTGCTACAGTTATACAGGGCCTTGGTGAGGCCACACCTGGAGTATTGTGTACAGTTTTGGTCTCCTAACTTGAGGAAGGACATTCTTGCTATTGAGGGAGTGCAGTGTAGATTCACCAGACTGATTCCCGGGATGGTGGGACTGACCGATCAAGAAAGACTGGATCAACTGGGCTTGTATTCACTGGAGTTCAGAAGAGTGAGAGGGGACCTCATGGAAACGTTTAAAATTCTGACGGGTTTGGACAGGTTGGATGCAGGAAGAATGTTCCCAATGTTGGGGAAGTCCAGAACCAGGGGTCACAGTCTAAGGATAAGGGGTAAGCCATTTAGGACGGAGATAAGGAGAAACTTCTTCACCCAGAGAGTGGTGAACCTGTGGAATTCTCTACCACAGAAAGTAGTTGAGGCCAATTCACTAAATATATTCAAAAGGGAGTTAGATGAAGTCCTTACTACTCGGGGGATCAAGGGGTATGGCATGAAAGCAGGAAGGGGGTACTGAAGTTTCATGTTCAGCCATGAACTAATTGAATGGCGGTGCAGGCTAGAAGGGCTGAATGGCCTGCTCCTGCACCTATTTTCTATGTTTCTATTTGCCAAATTTTTGCCCACTCACTTAGCCTGTCTATAATCCCTTTTGTGGATTCTTTGTGTCTTCACAATTTGCTTTCCCACCCATCCTTGTATCATCAGCAAACTTGGCTACATTACACTCGGTCCTTTCATCCAAGTTATTAATATAGATTGTAAATAGTTGAGGTTCCAGCACCGATCCCTGCGGCACCCCACTAGTTACTGTTTGCCAACCGGAAAATGACCCATTTATCCCAACTCTTTGTTTTCTGTTAGTTAGCCAATCCTCTATCCATGCTAATATATTACCCCCAACCCTGTGAACTTTTATCTTATGCAGTAACATTTTATGTGGCACCTTATTGAATGCCTTCTGGAAATCCAAAGACACCACATCCACTGTTTCCCCTTATCCACCCTGCTCGTTACATCCTCAAAGAACTCCAAATTTGTCAAACACGATTAGCCTTTCATAAAACCATGCTAACTCTGCTTGATTGAATTATGCTTTTCCAAATGTCCTGCTACTGCTTCCTTAATAATGGACTCCAGCATTTTCCCATCGATAGATGTTAGATTAATCGGTCTATAGTTTCCTGCTTTCTGTTTGCCTCCTTTTTTAAAATAGAGGCGTTGCATTTGCGGTTTTCCAATTCGCTGGGACCTCAGAAATATAACTTTTCAGAGATTCACTAAAATGGTGCCATGGACGAGAGGCTTTAGTTATGATAGTGTAGAGAAACTGGGGCTCTTTTCACTAGAGCTTAGAAGGAGATCTGATTGAGGTGCTCAAAATTGAGGGTGTTTGATCAGGTAAATTGATGAGACAGTAACCAGAGAGCATATGAACGGGGGAAGTTCAGTTGATTCCATTAACCTTCCTAATTTGGTTTAATCTGCAAATTTAACCAATTTGCATTAAATTTCTGAATCCAAGTTACTGACGTAAATTAGAAACAGTAGTCGTTCCAACTCTGAGCACTGAGGCACCCCATGCAGTACTTCCACACACCCCCAGCCTAACATTACCCCTTCAACCAGTATCTGTTGTTTTCTACCCTAGTTTTGCCCTAAATCCTCACAGCTTTGAGTTCAATTAGTGAGCTTTATCAAATGCATTTTGGATATCTAAGTACACAGTGTCGTAGGGTTTACCATATTTGACTTAGGTTCTCATTTCCTCAAAGAAATTCAAGGATTGGTCAGGCAGGATCTTCCCTGTCTGAAGCCATCATGACTGCATTCACTAGCTAATCTGCACATTTAGACTTGATAACTGATTCTATTATTTTCCATGGAAGTGAAGTAAGACTAAAGGGTATATAATTACATGTCTGTTTTGTCACCCTTTTTGAATGTGGGCACTGTTAGTCTGCTTCCAATCTGCTAATACTTCCCCTGTATTCACGGACTCCAACACAATGATCTTCAGTGACTTGCATATCTCCGAGATAGTCTCTGTCTTTACACTCTGGAATTAATACCACCTGTCAGGTTGTCATCAATTTCATGTACATCGAAATTTTGAATTTCCCAGTCAATGTATGGGGTTTTACATGGAACTAGGGAATTGCTACAAGATATGAGGCCCCTTCCTGTGGGCCAAGCTTCCACAACCAGCCCTAGGGTACTAGCTGAGGAGACAAGTGCCACAATGGCAACCAGGATTCTTTGCTGTTGTGACCTACTACAGCACCTCATCCCCAGCCCTGACAACAAGTCCCCCTCACCTTAATATACAGAGTTTAATACCCTATGACTTGCAGATATTTTTTTTATTTGTTCCTGGGATGTGGGTATCGCTGGCAAGGCCAGCATTTATTGCCCATCCCTAATTGCCCTTGAGAAGATGGTGGTAAGCCGCCGCCTTGAACCGCTGTAGTCTGTGTGATGAAAGTACTCCCAAAATGCTGTTAGGAGGGAGTTCCAGGATTGACCCAGCGACGATGAAGGAACGGCAATACATTTTCAAGTCAGGATAGTGTGTGATTTGGAGGGGAATGTGGGGGTGATGGTGTTCCCATGCACCTGCTGTCCTTGTCCTTCTAGGTGGTAGAGTTTGCGGGTTTGGTAGGTGCTGTCGAAGAAGCCTTGGTGAATTGCTGCAGTGCGTCTTGAAATATGTACGATTGTACGTACTTTGTGAAACCATGTTAATAAAGGATGATATCAGGGCAGTTGTGAGAGACGATATTGGCTCCAATGAACAAAATGTTGAATCATTGTGGGTGGCGATTAGAGATAGTAAGGGGAAAAAGTCACTGGTGGGCGTAGTTTATAGGCCCCCAAATAATAACTTCACGGTGGGGCGGGCAATAATCAAGGGAATAATGGAGGCATGTGAAAAAGGAACGGCAGTAATCATGGGGGATTTTAACCTACATATCGATTGGTCAAACCAAATCACACAGGGTAGCCTTGAGGAGGAATTCATAGAATGCATACGGGATTGTTTCTTAGAACAGTATGTTACAGAACCTACAAGGGAGCAAGCTATCTTAGATCCGGGGGGGGAGAAACAGTAAAAGGGAATATTATTTGAATGAGGAGAAATTACAACATGCTGCGGTGCAGAGGGACCTGGGGGTCCTTGTGCATGAATCCCAAAAAGTTAGTTTGCAGGTGCAGCAGGTAATCAGGAAGGCGAATGGAATGTTGGCCTTCATTGCGAGAGGGATGGAGTACAAAAGCAGGGAGGTCCTGCTGCAACTGTACAGGGTATTGGTGAGGCCGCACCTGGAGTACTGCGTGCAGTTTTGGTCACCTTTCTTAAGGAAGGATATACTAGCTTTACAGAGACGATTCATTAGGCTGATTCCGTAGATGAGGGGATTACCTTATGATGATAGATTGAGTAGACTGGGTCTTTACTCGTTGGAGTTCAGAAGGATGAGGGGTGATCTTATTGAAACATTTAAAATAATGAAAGCGATAGACAAGGTTGAGGCAGAGAGGTTGTTTCCACTGGTCGGGGAGACTAGAACTAGGGGGCACGCCTCAAAATACGGGGGAGCCAATTTAAAACCGAGTTGAGAAGGAATTTCTTCTCCCAGAGGGTTGTGAATCTGGAATTCTCTGCCCAAGGAAGCAGTTGAGGCTAGCTCATTGAATGTATTCAAATCACAGATAGATAGATTTTTAACCAATAAGGGAACTAAGGGTTACGGGGAGCGGGCGGGTAAGTGGAGCTGAGCCCACGGCCAGATCAGCCATGATCTTGTTGAATGGCGGAGCAGGCTCGAAGGGCTTGATGGTCTACTCTTGTTCCTAATTCTTATGTTCTTATATTCTTATGTTCGAAGAGCATGTAAAATGTCTTGTTCAATTCTGAAGACAAAAGAAAGAAAATACTGTCAGGCCCATTCTGTAAAGGGAAAAGACAAGTTTACATTTCAGGTGTGAATCCTACTTCAGAACTGGAATGGAAGATAAACAATGTAGTTACTGTTGTAATGTCGAAATAAGTTCAAATGAGTTTTTTTGAAATGATAGAAAGAGGTGAAAAACTGATGAAGGTTGTATATAAATCATCTCTGAGGCAATGAAAAGACTATAACCTGGATTGTGTGATTAAAAATAATGGTGAGGCGATCAGTGCTCACTGTTACTAAAAAGTAAATGGACAGCAATTTTGAGCAACCACACAAACTGATTTAAATGTGAAAATTAGGTAGTTGCTGTCTGAGATGCGCTGCCCCTGCAGCAGCTTTGCGATAACATGGAAGGGCGTGAGGTTCGATACTTGCGTGATATACCCACTAAACAAGCCAGAAAAAGAATGGTGTGATAAGTCATAATTACTGCCAAACAACCTCTCTGACACTGAAAGTTAATGTTTAGGAGTGGTGGAATCTCATTCCTTCAGATTTTAATTATTGTGAGATACTTTTTTTTAATAAAACACTTTGTCTCTCATTTATCTCTTTCTCAATCCTGTTTGTCTTTCCCTCTTTCATTTTCTGTACATGATTTGGCATTGAATTAATTATTCTGACTTGCACTTCCTGGTTGAGTAAGGAATCGTCAATCTAGTTCAGGAGATACACTGTTGCTTGTCCTGTTCACACAGACCCTAGATCCCCTGTAGAGGGTGCCGTGCCAAAATAGATTTCTAATCACCACAAGTTCCAGTGAAAAAGCCCATAGAAAATCTCGGCAAGTGCAATGAACTGCTGGCGCCATTCCTTTGCCACTGATCGCAAAACCTGGCCATTGAAAGAACAAAAGGAGGTAAAAATAACATGCAAAAAATTGTAGATGGTGGAATTCAGAAATACGCAGCACTTTGTCCAAGTGGTCATTCCTCATGTGTTGGGTGGGATAATGAGCATTGGTATGGGGGAATGACAGTTGAGCCTAATCCTGTCCTTTCTAGAAAAGGGAGAGGGGTGGGGGTGGGGGTGGGAAGGGGTGTTAAGATTATTGTTTTTGTTTGCAAAAACGTAATAACTGGATAATAATGAAGATTGGAAATAAGGGGACCCCAATTGTTGGCCCTAAACTGCTGAGATCTAGCCGAGATCAACTGTCTTGTGTGTCACAGCATTTTAGGAAGTATATTCGGCATTGGGCAGTCTCAGCATTATGGTATAGGAGCAAGTGTTCATGTCGGATGTGAATGGTATATTGGATCATGTGGAACATTAGCAGGCTATTTTTATCTCGGACTTTAATTTTAATCTGCTGTGTGCAAACATATTGTATTTCAAGGTTACTGAATTCTTCTTTACAATCTTTGACTGCAGGCCTTATACAGAAAATTAGAAACTCCGTGTTTTTTTTACAATGAACAGGTTGCTTGACCTCTAGTACTTTATTGTTGGCAGGTGCTGAGGTGCCTCTGGTACCATGTGGTGCTGTTGTATCAATGCTCTTGAGTGCCAGGGCATAAATGTCTCCTGTTTTCATTGTTCCAACCAGTATCTTGATTAAGTGATTGTCAACTAGAATAGGAACATTTAACTCTGGGGCTGTGGCTGTCCATCGATCACTTGTTTTTTTTATAAACTGTGTTAAAAATTTCATGTTTGTCTTGGATATTCTGTCTGGTTCAGTGGTACTAGTTGCTCCCATCAGCGGTCCCTGTGTCTTGTGTTCGGGAGTAGGCCCATACTGCCCACTATCTAATCGTATGATAATGTAACCCGGAGGCATAAAAATAGTACCCCTTTGTGATCTGAACTGATATTGTGTCTTTTGAGTGCGCCCTTGGGTCAACACTCGTGTTACATTAAACTGCCTCGATCATTTTGACTTTCAGCAGATCATTTTGATTGACTGACCCATGTGACTGTTGTCCACTTTCTTATGGATAGGACTTTTTTCTTTTCCACAGATTTTCCAGTATGACACCAATGCATCCAGCTACCCTTGCTCCCTGCCCCTCCAATGTTGGTCCCTACGGACTATCTTCTGATATTCATGAATGGTACAATTTTGACATAATGGGGGTAATTTTAACCTAATTTCTGGCCAGGTAACCCATGAGATTGGGTGGAACGCAGGTTTTCCACCCACCTGTTAGTGCTCTCTGTTGACTTCAATGGAGAGTAAAGATTGGGCGCACTGTAAAATCAGCGTTGCACCCGATCCTGTCTGTTATCCAATGGGTGAATTAGGTTCAAATTGTTCCAAATTAGTCTCGGATGAGTCAGTGACTTTTAATGTCTCCGTTCAAAGTGGTATTTGAGCAGCAACACCCTACAAGCTGGTTTACCTTCCCTGCCCCCACCCACCCTAATCTTACATAAGAACATAAGAAATAGGAAAATAGGAGTAGACCATACGGCCCCTCGAGCCTGCTCTGCCATTCAATAAGATCATGGCTGATCTGATCATGGACTCAGCTCTACTTCCCTGCCCGCTCCCCATAATCTTTTAAGAAACTGTCTATTTCTGTCTTAAATTTATTCAGTGACCCAGCTTCCACAGCTCTCTAAGGCAGCAAATTCCATAGATTTACAACCCCCTGAGAGAAGAAATTTCTCCTCATCTCTGTTTTAAATGGACAGCCCCTTATTCTAACATGCCCTCTAGTTCTAGTCTCCCCCATCAGTGGAAACATCCTCTCTGCGTCCACCTTGTCAAGCCCCCTCATAATCTTATAAGTTTCGATAAGATCATCTCTCATTCTTATGAATTCCAATGAGTAGAGGCCCAAACTACTCAACTTTTCCTCATAAGACAAACCCTTCATCTCCGGAATCAACCGAGTGAACCTTCTCTGAACTGCCTCCAAAGCAAGTATATCCTTTCGTAAATATGGAAACCAAAACTGCACGCAGTATTCCAGGTGTGGCCTCACCAATACCCTGTATAGCTGTAGCAAGACTTCCCTGCTTTTTTTATACTCCATCCCCTTTGCAATAAAGGCCAATATTCCATTAGCCTTCCTGATCACTTGCTGTACCTGCATGCTATCCTTTTGTGTTTCATGCACAAGTACCCCCAGGTCCCGCTGTACTACAACTATGAGATATCCTGGAGATGGAGGTTTTAGATAATATCTGCAATGGATCTGGCCCGCCTGTATCAGGTGCTCGACTGACGTATTCTGGAATTTTTAATCATTTTGCAATCTTTCTCCATTTAAATAATAACATGCTCTTTGATTTTTTTCTGCCAAAGTGCATGACCTCACACTTTCCAACATTATTCTCCATCTGCCAAATTTTTTCCCATTCACTTAGCCTGTCTATGTCCTTTTGCAGATTTTTTGTGTCCTCCTCACACATTGCTTTTCCTCCCATCTTTGTATCGTCAGCAAACTTGGCTATGTTACACTCAGTCCCTTCTTCCAAGTCGTTAATATAGATTGTAAATAGTTGGGGTCCCAGCACTGATCCCTGCGGCACCCCACTAGTTGCCAACCAGAGAATGAACCATTTATCCCGACTCTCTGTTTTCTGTTAGTTAGCTGATGTAGTCATTTTAAAACCATTGCAAGCTGGATTTAAATTAAAGGTAACATTTTTAATATCTAGATTCTTTCTGTCGAAAAATGATTAAAAATTCCAGAACACGTCAGTCGAGCATCTGATACAGGCGGGCCAGATCCATTGCTTAAGATTGTTGATATTATCTAAAACCTCTGTCTCCAGGATATCTCATAGTTGTAGAACCAGATTGTGCAAAGCTGGAAATATTTTCAGTGGGAAAAATGTCTTTTTTTTTTCCTCCTCTCATCAAATCCTTCATCAAGGATTAGTTTATGTAAGATTTGAATTCTTTTTTTTTTTTTTGGAGTGTCGTGTCCCCAGATCTAATGATGTATATTGAATCTCTAGAAAAGTGCAGAGGAGAAAAACAAAGAGGGTACTTACACTTGGATCTTTTAATTATGAGGATAGATTTGGAGAGTTCACTATTTTTGCAGAAATGCATGTTTAGGATATGATTGAGATTTTTATGATCAAATTGGATAAGAATTTGAAACGGAAAGTGATAGAATTAGAAAGCAGGCCTAATAAATATGTAGACAAAGTCAGCTTAGATGCTGAGAAATATTTATTTTCTGATGAAGTTGCCCTTTGGAACATGTTATTGATGGATGTGGTAAGTATGGATACTGCAGTCCTTTCATAAGGGACATGATCAGTTCCAGAAGGAAGAAGACATTGACATGCACTTGAAGTTTGCTTAGTTTTGTACCATCTCTTGTTTGATTACCTTATTCAATTGGGAAGAAATTTCCCAGAGCTTTCCTGAAATTTAAATTTTTTTTCCTGCTTTGTTGCCTCCTTAGGTGTTGGCATTACTTGCAGTTCGGGAGGGCGTTGTATAGGTTGGATAGGGTGAGCGCATCAATAGACCTGATGGTCTTTTTTCACCCTTTTTGTATGTGCATGTGTGTAGTGGCTATTCTGTTGGCATCTACATCTGGCTTCAGCTTCAGTTTTGAAAGGATCATTTGAACTAATATATGCTAATGCTCAGATGGACACATTATCACCAGTACTGCAAGCATTCTGCTTCAGTATATTTTTGTTTGGCATATTTACAGGTCCTGAGAATCTTCCTGGTTCAGTGAATTATTTTCAGATATTCTGATTCAGAAGAGAATAGATTAGGATACATTGCCTCTGGCACTCTTAACATCCCCTGGATTGTAGTTAACTTAAAAGTTTCTGATCATGTCTCAGCCCTGAGCCAATTGGATTTATCTACCTCCATGAACCTTTTTACTGCACCACCAGTATAACTGCATCTGGTGCAAAGTAAACATTTTAAAGTAGTTTTTAAATTTAAAAACTAATCCAGGTGGTCTGCAAGATCAACTTTACGTTATCACTGTTGGAGAAGATCCTGTTAAAGTTAGCACTGCCTGAGAAATGGCAATTTGGCACTGGCAAAATAATTTGATGTTGCCAGCTTACATTGCTCTAAAGCAGCATCATAAAATCTTAAGAGCATTGTGAAGGTTTCAACTTTTGATGCTCTTTTGCAATGTCTGAAAGGAATAGATGTGATGCAGCTAGCATGAGAATATTAAAATTTTAATTTAAAAAAGTTTTCATTAAAGCACTGATGTTCATTTTGATAGCTGTATCCTGAATGTAATATAATTTTGTTCCTGATACAGCTACAAGGAGGAGGAAAAATTAAGTCAATGATGAACTCTAGTTTTATCTGAACAAATTAAACTAATTTTCTAGGAAGAATGATCATATCCGGTCTAATAAACCATATTAAAATTATATTTTAAAAAGTCAAGATTCTAGATTATTAATTTAACAATGAAGGCATTTGAATAAATTATTTAATGGCTTCTATCAGCTTTATGTAGCTGTTTTATACACGACTGGATCATCTTTCAGGCTTTAGAGCACAGTTTTGACTTTACTGTAACCTTTTGTCTCCCAATAGAAAGATGAGCTTGAAATCGGAGCGCAGAGGAATCCATGTGGACCAGTCAGAACTGCTGTGTAAGAAAGGCTGTGGTTACTATGGAAATCCTGCTTGGCAAGGGTTTTGTTCCAAGTGTTGGAGAGAAGAGTACAGCAAAGCCAGACAGAGACAGATTCAGGAAGACTGGGAGTTTGCAGAACGGTAATGCTCATAATTTAATTATTTCATGCTTCACTGGGAATATCCTTTACACATTCTAAGACTATCATTATATAAAATTCCTTTTTAGTCAAGCAAGGTATTCCATTCTGCCCTTCAAAGATGATTTTTTTCCCTCATCCATAATGTTAATTTTTAAAAAGAGAATCATCCCTTGAGAAACACCAGCACTCAGATCTCCGCCCCTCCCCTTCAATAAAAATGTCTTTGTCAGTAAAGGTTGAACCTCCCTTATCCAGAACCACCCCCCATCCAGAACCATTCCCGGCCACTGGGTGGTACATTCGGAAAATTCCAACATGAACAAATTGGCATCCTTCCTCGCTGCTGACTCCGGCAATCGCTGACCTGACCCTGCAATCCACGCTTTCTCCCCCCCCCCCCCCCCCCCCCCCAATGATCTCTCTGCCGCACTCCCAGCCCCAAGCCAGCCAGCCCCGATATCCCCTTGCTCAGTACCTGCACCATCCAATTTAACGTGACCACCCCTTGTCCGGAAAAATTCCTTATCCAGAACAGGCCAGGTTCCGAGGGTTCCGGATAAGGGAGGTTCAACCTGTATATGCCAAATGTAATGTGGTACTGCACCCGGGCAGGACCGGAACCAATGTCCTAGGGGGAGTGTTTGCTAGTGCTGTTGGGGAGGGGTTAAACTAATATGGCAGAGGGATGGGAACCTATGCAGGGAAACGGAGAGAAGTAGAATGGAGGCAGAAGCTAAAGATAGAAAGAAGAAAAGTAAAAGTGGAGGGCAGAGAAACCTAAGTCAAAAAGGACCACATTACAGCAAAATTCTAAAGGGGCAAAGGGTGTTAATAAGTCAAGCCTGAAGGCTCTGTGCCTCAATGCGAGGAGTATTCGGAATAAGGTGGACGAATTAACTGCACAGATAGCAGTTAACGGATATGATGTAATTGGCATCACGGAGACATGACTCCAGGGTGACCAAGGCTGGGAACTCAACATACAGGGGTATTGAACATTTAGGAAGGACAGATGGAAAGGAAAAGGCGGTGGGGTGGCATTGCTGGTTAAAGAGGAAATTAATGCAATAGTAAGGAAGGACATTAGCTTGGATGATGTGGAATCGGTATGGGTGGAGCTACGGAATACCAAAGGGCAGAAAAAGCTCGTGGGAGTTGTGTACAGACCACCAAACAGTAATAGTGAAGTCGGGGACAGCATCAAACAAGAAATTAGGGATGCGTCCAATAAAGGTACAGCAGTTACCATGGGCGACTTTAATTTACATATTGATTGGTCTAACCAAACTGGTAGCAGTGCGGTGGAGGAGAATTTCCTGGAGTGTGTTAGGGATGGTTTCCTAGACCAATATGTTGAGGAACCAACTAGAGGGCTGGCCATCCTAGACTGGATGATGTGTAATGAGTAAGGACTAATTAACAATCTTGTTGTGCGAGGCCCCTTGGGGAAGAGTGACCATAATATGGTAGAATTCTTTATTAAAATGGAGAGTGACACAGTTAATTCAGAGACTAGGGTCCTGAATTTAAGGAAAGGTAACTTCGATGGTATGAGATGTGAATTGGCTAGAATAGACTGGCGAATAATACTTAAAGGGTTGACGGTGGATAGGCAGTGGCAAACATTTAAAGATCACATGGATGAACTTCAACAATTGTACATCCCTGCCTAGAGTAAAAAATAAAACTGGGAAGGTGACTCAACCGTGGCTAACAAGGGAAATTAATAGTGTTAAAGCCAAGGAAGAGGCATATAAATTGGCCAGAAAAAGCAGCAAATCTGAGGACTGGGAGAATTTTGTAATACAGTGGAGGAGGGCAAAGGGTTTAATTAGGAGGGGGAAAAATAGACTATGAAAGGAAGCTTGCTGGCAGCATAAAAACTGACTGCAAAAGCTTCTATAGATATGTGAAGAGAAAAAAATTAGTGAAAACAAATGTAGGTCCCTTGCAGTCGGATTCAGGTGAATTTATAATGGGGAACAAAGAAATGGCGGACCAGTTAAAGAAATACTTTGGTTCTGTCTTCACGAAGGAAGACACGAATAACCTTCCAGAAATACTAGGGGACCAAGGGTCTAGTGGGAAGGAGGAACTGAAGGAAATCCTTATTAGGTGGGAAATTGTGTTAGGGAAATTAATGGATTGAAGGCCGATAAATCCCCGGGGCCTAACAGTCTGCATCCCAGAGTACTTAAGGAAGTAGCCCCAGAAATAGTGAATGCATTGGTGATCATTTTCCGACAGTCTATCGACTCTGGATCGGTTCCTATGGACTGGAGGGTAGCTAATGTAACGCCACTTTTTAAGAAAGGAGGGAGAGAGAAAGCGGGTAATTATAGACCGGTTAGCCTGACATCAGTAGTGGGGAAAGGGAAATCCTGCTTGACAAATCTTCTTGAATTTTTTGAGGATGTAACTGGTAGAGTGGACAAGGGAGAACCAGTGGATGTGGTGTATTTGGACTTTCAAAAGGCTTTTGACAAGGTCCCACACAAGAGATTGGTGTGCAAAATTAAAGCACATGGTATTGGGGTAATGTACTGATGTGAATAGAGAACTGGTTGGCAGATAGGAAGCAGAGAGTCGGGATAAACGGGTCCTTTTCAAAATGGCAGGCAGTGACTAGTGGGGTGCCGCAGGGCTCAGTGCTGGGACCCCAGCTATTTACAATATACATTAATGATTTGGATGAGGGAATTGAGTGTAATATCTCCAAGTTTGCAGATGACACTAAGCTAGGTGGCGGTGTGAGCTGTGAGGAGGATGCTAAAAGGCTGCAGGGTGACTTGGACAGGTTAGGTGAGTGGGCAAACGCGTGGCACATGCAGTATAATGTGGATAAATGTGAGGTTATCCACTTTGGTGGCAGATTAGGAAAAGGGGAGGTTCAACGAGACCTGTGTGTCATGGTACATCAGTCATTGAAAGTTGGCATGCAGTTACAGCAGGTGGTGAAGAAGGCAAATAATATGTTGGCCTTCATAGCTAGGGGATTTGAGTATAGGAGCAGGGAGGTCTTACTGCAGTTGTACAGAGCCTTAGTGAGGCCTCACCTGGAATATTGTGTTCAGTTTTGGTCGTCTAATCTGAGGAAGGACATTCTTGCTATTGAGGGAGTGCAGCGAAGGTTCACCAGACTGATTCCTGGGATAGCAGGACTGACATGAGGAGAGACTGGATCGACTGGGCCTGTATTCACTGGAGTTTAGAAGGATGAGAGGGGATCTCATAGAAACATATAAGATTCTGACGGGACTGGACAGGTTCGATGCGGGAAGAATGTCCCCGATGTTGGGGAAGTCCAGGACCAGGGGACATAGTCGAAGGATAAAGGGTAAGCCATTTAGGACTGAGATGAGGAGAAACGTCTCCACTCAGAGAGTTGTTAACCTGTGGAATTCCCTGCCGCAGAGAGTTGTTGTTGCCAGTTCATTGGATATATTCAAGAGGGAGTTAGATATGGCCCTTATGGCTAAAGGGATCAAGGGGTATTGGAGAGAAAGCAGGAAAGGGGTACTGAGGTGAATAATCAGCCATGATCTTCTTGAATGGTGGTGCAGGCTTGAATGGCCGAATGGCCTACTCCTGCACCTATTTTCTATGTTTCTATGTACTGGGCCATATAGAACAAGTGTCCCGGGTCCACAACCTAGTTTGTGCTGGGTTTTATGGAATGTTAATACAAATGTAAAAAAAATAGTTAAGTGGATGAAATACATTCCATATAGTGTGAAGCACATCATGATTTTTGGGCACCAAGACAAAAATTCTTGAGCATTATCGGGGAGGTTTAATTTATTCAGAGAGTTTTTCACCTGGACTAATGTTCCAAATAAATCCATGCAGCTGTTTCTGATGCTGCTTTCTCCTGTCAGACATTTTAGCATTTATTTTAATCTGTGTGTCTCCTTGTTTTCCTGCAACCTCCTCATGCAATTCCTGACATAAAATTTTTTTCTAATGTGACTGTAATCTAAGCTCCCTTTTTATTGAATTGAAGTGGAACTTTCTGATTAATTATTTCACCAGTTCAGCAATATGTTGAAAAGCTAGAAAAGAATGAATGCAGGTAAAATTGATCCAAGTGGGTTAGTTTACTACATAAGATAACTGTCCCATTGCAGTATGCACTGATTATTTGCTTCTGTTTTGTGTACTAATGTAAAACCGTATATTTTTAATCCACAGTTTACAGCGTGAGGAGGAAGCTGCTTATGCTAGCAGTCAAGGAGCTCCGTCACTCACTTTTTCGAAATTTGAGGAGAAAAAAACGAATGAGACAAAAAGAAAAGTCCAGACTGTCAAAAAGTTCTTCAGTCCATCATCCCGGGCTACACCAAAGAAAGGTAAATAGCTTAGAAATGGTTTAGCTGAACAGAATGATTTTTGATTTTCTACTTTTTGGTGATCAGATGTGTTCAACATTTTAGCCTTGCGTTTGTAAATTATTCCTGATTTCAAGTACTGCTATAAAGCTCTTGTGCAGTGTGGATTTAAAAACAAATGTAATTATTGTGTTGGTGTGATATGCAGGATTCTGTGTGGAGAAAATATGGGGTCAACATATGGACGAGAATCAAGAAGAGAATTACCATTCTGATAGTAATACCAAATATTTCTCGGAGATTCAGCGAGAATGAGAATTGACCATAGATTTGTAGGAAAACAATGTTTACTCCCTGGCTCTTTTGATGGTTAATGTCATAGGAAGAGTAGGTCGTTCAGGCCCTCAAGCCATTCAATGTGATAATGGCTGATCTGTACCTCAACTCCATTTACCAACATTTGTTCTTATCCCTTGATACGCTTGCCTAACAAACTCCATCCATCTTGGTCTTAAAAATTTTAATTGAGCCAGCATCCACATCCTTTTTGGGGGAGCGAATCCCAGATTTTCTCTAACCTTTTGTGTAAAAAAAAAAGTGGTCTTTATTTCACTCCTAAATTGCGTAGCTCTAATTTTAAGATTAATCCGTCTTGATCTGGATTCTATGTAGTTAAAACTGGTTCTTACTTTGCTTCGTACTTTGCATCATCCATTTGCAATAAACATTTTAGCTGAACACTGATTCTATTTTGAAGTTTTTATTTGAACACACTTCAATTCGACACACATGCCTGTTTTGAAAACCATTCTGATAGTAATACCAAATATTTCCTTATCTTTTATCTGGTTAGCATGTCCAGAATTCTGTTTTCATTTCAGATTTCTAGCACCTGCAGTTTTTTTGCTTTGTCCTTATCTATCGTCACCAGCAACAAGATTGCTAGATAAAGCAGCAGTTGAACTGTACACAGAAACAAAAAAATTCTGTACTGGGAAACTATTTGAGGCAAAGAAGTAGGACTGATTTGTATGGAAGTGCAGCTTGAGAGAAGAAACCCCCTCCCTGCCCCGCACTAAGCTTTGTGATTTAATCATGAGACAGGACAAAGCCCTGCTTAAGGTGCTTCAAGTCTAATTGACTCAAGGCATCATTGTGCCATCTTTTTTTCTGCTCGATGGAACATTGATTATATTTCCAGTTTGTATTTTGTGGTGCAAGGAGAACACTTATTCTTCCCTCTATTTTTTCTCCTTTCGGTTTTTTTGTGTGCTCAAGATGGGGAATGTCAGTGCTGGGGATTTGCATGCTTTACATTTCAGGAATCCAGTGGTGGCACAACAAATGTATCCATTTACCTCAACAACCATCCTTGGGCCTATCTCTGTGCCATTTCAATTAGAGGCAAATTGGGCGGCAGTTCTAGTCTCGTGCATCATGAATAGGGCTGTCCGAGGGGAACTGTGGTTCCCCTCAGTTCTTTGTCGTCTAGGCCTTGGGATTAAATCCAGTCACACAAATGAAGTTAAAGTTTCCTCTGTAAAAGACCTGTGTGAAATGAGTTTGGACAGCCTTAATTCAGTTCTTAGTCAGCATGAGCTGACAACACAGCACTATTACTCATTTGACACTAATCAGCAGTCTCAGTCAGTGAGGCCATAGGATGGCTAGAGTAGGAAATTAAAAATCCCTCACTGGTGCAGTCGAGGTGCTTTTCTGATATGGACTAATGCATGTTGTTGGGGAAAAATAGAGGGGAGCCAAAATTGGTCGTTTCATACAGCTCGGGCAGAGTGCTGGCAAAATTGGTCCGGGTGGTCCTGAGCGGTGCGCCAGTGGAGTGCGATGGACGGTCTGCTCAGGCGGTACAGGGTAAATTGTCTGGGACTCGGGACTCTTTGGATCCCGAGTTCTGTGCACGCGCACTCTTCCATCGACCTCTGTCGTGGTGTGTCCTCCTTCTCCTCCCCCCCCCCCCCCCCCCTGGAGAAGAGCAGTCCAGAGACTGCCAACGTCGGGTCCCAGGTAAGTGTCTTGAGGTACGTTTAGATTTTTAATTGTTTTGTGCAGTGTTTGTGATTTATTTATAATACATATTTTTATTTATTTTTGTGGTTTTTGGTTGCGGAGTGGGGGGGGTGCGGGCGGAATAGATCTCTATGGGTGGGGGGGGAGGAACATTGTAGTTTACATACTGCCGATATACCATCAGCATAAAACCACCTTTTTTCAGACTGTGTGCAGCTCCGGTGGTATGCCGGCGGTATGTTACCAATGTCGGACTTTTGGGTGCTCTGTAGGGTGCTCCATGTGGGCGGACGGTATGCATACCGCCCGCTGATGATTTTCCCACCAGGTATGTTGGTATTTTTCGATCGATTTCGTGATTTTTGGGTGGTATGCGGCGGTATGTCCACCAATTTCGGGCCCAGGGAATTTTACTGGGCTTTGATTATACAGTGCTTGATTTGGGAATGGTTGACAGTGGGTGTCTGAAACTGGAAGCGTCCCATTCCTCAACACTAATATTCCTCATTTTGATGCACTCAAAAGAAAGAGAAACATTACTGTAAAAGTTGATCAGTTTGCATTTAAATATAACAATATACTCAAATGTAATTTTCCAGTAAACAGCTGTTGATTGTCACTTGATGAAGTTGCTGTCAATCTTTGAGTGTGAGTGTTCATTAATATGACAGTTGCTGTTTGCAAAAAGGTGACCTAAAGCTAAATAAAACCATGGCAATTAGTATGTGAAATCTAAGAACAAAATTGCTTGGAATAATGCAAGATTATAATCTCAACCAGGAATTCAAATAGTTTTTGAGTCTGTTGTGAAATTGCCTTGCAAGTGTTCTCTGCTATTTATTATTCTCTATATTAATATAACATTTTACAAGTTAAGTATGTATCTACAGAAAGAGGTTCTTCAACTTTGCAAAACAACTTATGGCAACAAAATAAAACTTTCTTTTTAGAGAGGAGGCTCGTGTGGAGGATAAATACAGCCGTAGACGAGTTGGGCCGCATGGCCTGTTTCTGTGCTGTAGACTCCATGTAATCAAACATTTCAGTTCATGCAGCTTACACAGCACATTTTGGATTTTCTTCGATTTTAAAAATGAACCTTTTTGAACAAAACCTTTTCCTGTTTTCAAGCTAAAAGTTTGCATCATATGGTTTGATAAGAGTGTATTCACTTAATAACTGCATTTCATAAGACATTTCTCCTGTTTGGGTCAAACCACAATTTTCATTTAAACTTCAAAGTACATGTTGGTAGTCCAAAAATGTGAACAATTTTATTTCTTAAAATACACATTGCATTTTCTTTCAGTGTCAATCCTATTTTCTTGGATCTAAATCCAATTTTTTTTAAAAACTGGTGCAAGACAAATTTAAAATCTAAAACTATTGTCTGGAATATTCCTCGTAGCTGCTGCTACTTCCCTGGCGCTACATGTGTAAACAAGCTTTTTACCGTACCTCCGGAAAACTGATGCAGGTGGAGTGGGAGCATCTCTGAGGAATTTCCCGGCCATTGTAATTTAGTAGTCTGATATTTGTATTGCCATTTACTTGCATCTCGACCTCCAACTTAGTGTTACACTTTTCCCTAAATAATGCATAGATGTGTGATGAAAGCTGTTTTTAAAGGTATAATAAAATACAACATAAACATAGAGGAAAATAAATCCATTACTTAATTTCATACTCTTCAGTGTTTCTTGTTACCTGACTCAGCATAAGGGTGGATGATGGCATCTAATTCTCATTCAGTATCTTGCATTGTATGATCATGGTCTGAATAATGACATGCTTTCTGTTGTGATTTTTCTTTTTCCATTCATGCTGTTTTCCTACTTGTTTCTTGCTTCCTGTTTTTTTTTTGCTTCTGCATTTAGTGAATCAAGACAAAGCTCTTAAGCATGGTGGGAGGGAGTGCAATGCGGATAACATTCTTAGGGATTTGAAGGAGATTTTTACTCCACCATGGGAGCTGGCTTCTCCTACTGAAGGTAATGCAGCACAGCCACTAAGCTGTCTGCCTGTACTGACTGGTATCGTGTGTTACCTACACTTGGGTAACTGGGGTTACTTTTACTGCCCATAGTTGTTGAGCAATCAATTTGGAATTTTTATTGAAATCAAAATAGTTTAAATTTTTTTATTAACTTTCCATTTTTGTAAGGAAAGATATATTTGATTAAAATCTTGGTATGTGAAAAAAAGTAATTGCATCTTTTCAAAAGTCCAGTTTCATTTTTATTCTACTATTCTATAAAAGAGTTAAAATGCTTTCTGCATTATAACAATTATATCATGGTTTCTATAAATTCCTATATCCAAATGTTAAAGTGCAACTTTTAAAGTTACCTGGGACTAAGTCTGATGTCTACACAGTTATGATTGCTGTGAATATTAAGCAATCTGTTCCCATTTATCCCTTTCTTTCATTATCAGGAGCTTGTTGTGTTTTGAAATCCTGCCACTTGGTGGCAAACATTTAGTGCACAAATGTGTGCTATGCCCTTAATACTGCCAGATCTGCCTACTGCTAGATTGACACAGAATCTTCACTTGCTGAAGATAATGAAATTACCAAATCTTTGGTAAGTCTGTTACAGGGTAGTGAATCAGAAATGTCAAGTATCATTTTGAATTGGAATAAATGGACATTTTTGTATTCCCCCCCCCCCCCCCCCCCAAAAAAAAACCTATACACATGTCCATGGAGCAAAATACTTCCAGCAAAGCAGAAGCTGAGAGTAAATCATTTGACTTTATCATTACTCTTCATTACTGCAGATGAGTTATTTTTTGTGTGCTTTTTAAATGAACAACTATGGCTACTAAAAATTTAACCCTTGCTCTTTATTTGAAAACATATATTTTTATATACGCTTCTTCCACTTAAATTTCTCTTTATTGCTTTGAGATACACAGCCTATTCAGAAGAGTTCTTTCTGAATAATGATACCAAGATGATTAAAATGATTCCATTATAATATAGTTAATCAAATCCTTCTAAGTATATTCTGAATTTAGAAAAAAAATATAATACAACCTGTAAAATGGTAAGCATTTTTTGTACCATAAATATTCTCGTGAGAATTGATATATTTGCTCCTAAAATGGAAAAAAGTAATCAAAGTAAAAGCATTCCTGCATTTTTATTTTCAACCATCAACAATTACAAAATTTTACATTAAATTTTAGACTGTTGATTGGCAGAAAGCACAGCTGAAATAAACAGATTAATTGCATTAAAAATCTACAAAATAATTGTCCAATTCATTGAGGCACAGGTGTTTTTTTTTGTCGGAACGAATTAAATTTTCACTTATCCAAATCAGTTTTAATCTTCCTCTTTCTCCCCACTGCCGCCCCAATGACGTAAACTGAAATGTCAGTAGCAACAGTGAGTTACTGCTGATATTTCTCGTAGAGTCGGTGAGGGTAGGGGGATAAATCGCTTACAAGTGCTGTAGAGATAAATTAGCTTTGACCATTTTTTTATCGTAAAGGTGGGAGGGGTTAAACTGATTAGAATTCATTGCAACTGGTAATGTTTGCTGTTGAATGAGAGAGAAAAGTTAGGGATTCAGGGTCGTAGGAAGCAGCAATGTATGCTAAGGAAATTATGACAGGATGAGGGTTAAAATGCTGAGTGGAGTGCTGCAGCAATCACTTAGAATTCTTACTACCTGTATTTCTAACTGATTAACAGCTTGCATTCAGAAGTTCAATGGTGACATTTGAGGGCACACCTTCATGAGCACAAGAAAGCTGGAAATCATAGAATCATAGAAATTTATGGCACAGAAGGAGGCCATTTGGCACGTAGTAGAAGTGGGCTCTATTTGTTTATGGTGCCGTTTTACATTCAGGAAATCTATGCTCTATGGAGTATTAATAGACAATATGTACTTGAAAAAGATGAGTTGTGCTGTTGCATTTATTCATTACAACAAACGATACAATTTTATTTAGTTAATCTTTTATAGCATCACTAATAGACAGAGGAAAGAAGTAATACCTGCAGTAAGGTGAGACATGCTAGTGCTGGGAATGAACATTCTGCATCTGTATCATGCACTCCTAGGTCAGATGTAGTACAATTAGATGCTCTTTTGCACTCTGCCCCAACAGAATCAGGATTTGGGTGAGATTTTTTTTTAAAGAAGAAAACAAAAAATAGTGCACTGTGTTCTTGTGCATATTGGGTCTATGCTAACCATGACATAACCAGCAATATTATATGCTTACTAATGTATTACAAACACTCCAGTGTACAATTCTCGACACAATATTTTAATATAAATAAATACAAGCATCCAATCACTTTCCGCAAAGTGTGATGAAAGAACAGCGACATTATTAAATATTTAACTTTGGAACTTTCTATTCAACAAGGCAAAAGCTTATTTATAGTCTATGAAACGAGGTTAGTCCTTCATTAACTAGCGCAATTGTAATACCTCCCAGAACAAGTTCCTATTTACAATGAAAGTATGAAAGGACTGCATCTTAATGAGGGTAAGATGTATTCTATACATGTACACTCTCCAGCAATTTTCAGTGGTAGAACCCCAAGTTGGTCACAGATACATTTGTACCAACTATTTATGTTTATTAATAATCAAGACCGTGCTTTTACCCACTAACCCAATTTTCAATGTGATGTAGTTGTAAAGTAAAACATGTTGAGAATTATTAAAATTACAGATTTGAGTTGAGTGATTTGGATCTTGCTAATTAATGTTCATTGGTTTCCCTGTTCTCTATATATCCATTCTACAAACCTTGTAGGTAGAATAGGTTATCTACTAACCTTTCAGGAGAAATGCTTGTGTAAATATATATAACAAAATATTACTTTTACCAAATAATGTTTGAGGCTAAAGTGCTATATTTGTGAGCAACAGTAATTGAATGGTGCAATTGGTTAGAGATTGGCCTTTGACTCAGTGATCTAACTCCTCTGGCTGCTGGCTTTAAGGGTTATGTGTGAAATGAGTTTGGGCAGAGTGAATCCAGTTTCCATTGAGCATGGATCACAATACTAAATTGTTCTAGTGTCAATCAGGGAGGCCATAGGTTGCCTGGTATGAAAAATGTATCAGTGATGCAAGCAGTGTGTTTAGGCCCTTTCATCTTGGTGTAAAGTAAAAGTGACACTTTTAAATTATATATAAAATCACTTCCATTTCTCACTTTTACATATGCATGTACTTGGGGGATGTGTGCCTCTTGCTTTCATTGTGCTTTGTGTTCATTTGGTGATCTTTTGTCCCTCATTTCGCTACAGTGTTTGCTGGCAAGTTGCAAGGTGGGTACTAACCAATTTATCATTGGGCTCAAAATTGTTACAGAATTTGCATAACAATGAGTTTTTATGCTGCAGTCAGCAAAAGGTAAACACTAATTTTCTTGATTCAGTATATAATTACAGTCTATGAAACGAGGTTAGAGTCCTTCATTAACTAGCACAATTGTAATACCTCCCAGAACAAATTCCTATTTACAATGGAAGTGTGAAAGGACTGCATCTTAATGAGCGTAAGATGTATTCTATACATGTACACTCTCCAGCAATTTTCAGTGATAGAAAAGGGTGTTGGCAAGAGATGCCTGCATTATCTAATTATCCAGACAATATTTGCTTCCCATAAAACAAATAATGAATATCGAATTTCATAAATTGCTTACCTATGTAAAAGTGCAATCGGTTGTGATATAACTACATGGCTGACTAAAATGTTTTCAGTTTGTGATCAGCTTTTGATTAAAACAAATGTGTCTGTCAATCTGGTAATACTAAATAACTTTAATTTTTTACATTACTTTCTGTTTGTTTTTCAAGTTTGTGAGCAATAATTTGTGCCAAAATGCTTAACTTCAAAATAATGAAAGTTAAATTTTATTTCATGGCTCTTGTAATTCATGCTAGAGGTCAGTCTATTTTTTTTCTATAGGAACCATGAGTAAGTCTTTTAAATTACTTCTAAAACGAATGAAAATGCAGGTTTAAAAAAATTGCAACTGCTGTAAAACTAAACGTAATTGTTGTAACTGAGCTTTTTCTGAACGTTGAGATATACAGTACAATTTGCAATTGAAAAGTATAGTTTTAAAATGGACACATGATTAAAGTGAGGGGGAGTGGTTAAAATGGCACTTTGGTTCCTTATCTTTCCCACATTTCATAGTCTTCAATAAAAATTACTTCTGTATGTTTTACTCTGTTACCATATACCTCATAAGATTTTCAAACTCTGATACAATTTGAAATCCATGCTTTCTAAAAAAAACATTGTCTCTTGGGTATCTTCCTTGGAGCTAACTAAATGGCTTTTTTCTTTAACCTGAAATTTAAATTAGTAACAGTTCTGAGCTCTGTCCTTTGTTTTTAGTAGTAATATCCATTATTGTAGTAATTTTTCTATAGTCTAAAGAGCATTTAATAGTGCTTTATTCCCCTTATTTCATGCTTCATATAATTTTGTGCTAAAAGCTCAACTTTGAATTGTTGAATTAAACATGTTATTATATGTAATGTAATGTTATAATCTTATGAACACTTTTATATAATAAATATAATTAATATGCTTTAAATATTTGTGTATATAAAATTTGAAATAGTTATCAACATGGTTATATTTTTCAGCTGCAAAAATGAGGGTAGAAATTGTGGTTGGTGATACTAGAGGATGAACACACTACATTCATATGACATTCCTATGTCAACTATTTTATATTGGCAATAATCTGTTTATTTTAAACCATGTTTAGAAGTCAGTTGAAGTACCTGATGGGAATGTCCTATTAATATGATAGTCTGTTAATACTGCTAGTCTATTGATGTTTTTAACAAATATTGCAATTTAAAAAAAATCTAAATGTTAAGTACTGGAAACTATATTGACTCCTGCTTTAAGTACTGTGCTGCATGATACATAGAAACATAGAAAATAGGTGCAGGAGTAGGCCATTCAGCCCTTCTAGCCTGCACCGCCATTCAATGAGTTCATGGCTGAACATTCAACTTCAGTACCCCATTCCTGCTTTCTCGCCATACCCCTTGATCCCCCTAGTAGTAAGGACCTCATCTAACTCCTTTTTGAATATATTTAGTGAATTGGCCTCAACAACTTTCTGTGGTAGAGAATTCCACAGGTTCACCACTCTCTGGGTGAAGAAGTTCCTCCGCATCTCGGTCCTAAATGGCTTACCCCTTATCCTTAGACTGTGACCTCTGGTTCTGGACTTCCCCAACATTGGGAACATTCTTCCTGCATCTAACCTGTCTAACCCCGTCAGAATTTTAAATATTTCTATGAGGTCCCCTCTCATTCTTCTGAACTCCAGTGAATACAAGCCCAGTTGATCCAGTCTTTCTTGATAGGTCAGTCCCGCCATCCTGGGAAACACTTTAGGTGTTTGCTGTGATTTCCTTGCCAGCACAGAAGCAAGCAAAAGATGGTTTGACTTCTGGCGTGTCAGACTAACATAAAGAAGTGCTATTATTTAGTGCCTCTGTCAATAATTGTTGGAGGCAGAGGCAGCTTTGTGCTTAGTGATGGACAGAGATGCTCAGTCACTTGTGAAGGCCAGTCGTTTGGTTTTGCTCTTGTCGCACATACCTTTCATAGCCATTATGAAAAGTACAGTTAGTACCCAGAAACAAAGTTGTAAAGTTAAAATAAAATCCATCCAAGGTATAAATGGGGTGATTCCTCAGCACTAGATCCCTGGAGTAATATTGTAGTATATTTTATATTACAAATACAGTATGTTTTAACAAGATTACATTGTGCTGTCAGACAACTAAATATTAAGTGAAACAAACAGTTGGCACAAAGGTCTTTGAACACTGGGTTTCTCATTTCTACAATTTTATCAAAAATAGCAGACAGCCAGGAAGTCAAAGCCTCAAGTCCGTCTATAAATAGGCAAGCCAGCCTAGAGACAGAACGAGCTTCTAAGGATTTTATTGATTTCCTCAAGAGCTTTCGCAGGCCTGGTCAAGATATACTGAAACAATGCAGAGGATTTATTGAGTCTATGCAGCATAAAAAGGTAAGATTTGAAAGGAGTTTGTTTCAGTTATGTCCTTTGCAGTTGGAGATAATGAACATTAATAATATCTATCTAATCTCAACCATTATTAGAACTTCACATAATCTGATCTCTTAGCTGACTGAAATATTATGATCGTACTCAGACATTTTTTAAATGCTCATAGATTTTTAACTGTAATAGGACCCATGCAGTTTAAGTTTAATAAGATTTTACAAAGCAAACTTTTTCACCTTTATAATCGTATTCATACAAATAGAACAAGTTACAACACTGAAACAGGGGATTTGGCTCAGCCAGTCCATGCTGGTATATGCCTTCTACACAAGCAAAAAGTCCTGTTCTTTCCCACTCTGTTCCCATATCCCTTCAACCATTTTTCTTCCATCCACCTAGTCAATTTAATCTTGAATGTTAACATGCCTCAATCACTAACCCTTGAAGATTGTCCTACAATCAATGCATAATATAATGGTTTTAAGATACGGAGGTCAGTTCAGTCTCAATAGAATAGCTGCCTTCAATGATTGTAATTGGGATCCATAAAAGCTCCATGATTAATATTCTCCAATATTTTATATTGGTGATTTCAAATGAAAGTTTACAATTCTTACACATGACTAGAGAATGGGAAATCTAAACATTAAAAAGAAAATAGGTTGAAAGAAAAAGAAAGGACTTGCATTTATATAGTGCCTTTCAGGACATCCCAAAGCACTTTACAGCCAATGAAGTCGTTTTGAAATGTAGTCAACAACAACTTACATTTATATAGCACCTTTAACATAATAAAATGTCCCAAGGTGCTTCACAGGAGTGTTATCAAATAAAATGTGACACCGAGCCACGTAAGGAGATATTGGTCAAAGAGGTAGGCTTTAAGGAGCGTCTTAAAGGAGGAAAGAGAGATAGAGAAGTGGAGGGGTTTAGGGAGGGAATTTCAGAGCTTGCAGCTGAAGGCATGACTGCCAATGGTGGAACGATTAAAATCGGTGATGCTTAAGAAGCCAGAATTAGAGGTATGCAGGTGTATCGGAGGGTTGTAGGGCTGGAGGAGATTGTAAAGCTAGGGAGGGGCGAGGCCATGAAGGGATTTCTGTGTCGTAATTTTCTGTGAAATTTTCTATGATTTTAAAAACAAGGATGAGAATTTTAAAACCAAGGCGTTACTTACCCGGGAGCCAATGTAGGTCATCGAGCACAGGGATGATAAGTGAATGGGCCTTGGTGCAAGTTAGGAGACAGCACAGTTTATCAAGGGTAGAAAGTGGGAAGCCAGTCAGGTGTGCGTTGGAATAGTCAAGCCTAGAGGTAACAAGGGCATGGATGAGGGTTTCAGAAGCAGATAAGCTGAGGCAGGGGCCGAGTCAGGTGATGTTAATGAGGTCGAAATAGGTCGTCTTTGTGATGGCGTGGATATGTAGTTGGAAATTCATCTCTGGGTCAAACATGACTCCAAGGTTGCGAACAGTCTGGTACAGCCTTAGATAGTTGCCAAGGAAAGAGATGGAGTCCATAGCTGGGGAATGAAGACAATGGCTTTGATCTTCCCAATATTTAGTTGGAGGACATTTCTGCTCATCCAGTACTGGATGTCAGACAAGCAGTCTGACAATTTAGAGACAATGGAGGGGTCGATAGAGGTGGTGGTGAGATAGAGCTTGGGAGTTATTGGCATACGTGTGGAAACTGACGTGCTGTTTTCAGGTGCTGTCACAGAGGGTAAGCATGTAGATGAGAAATATAAGGGGGCCAAGGATTGATCCTTGGGGGATACTAGAGGTAATAGTGTAGGAGCAGGAAGAGAAGCCATTGTAGATGATTCTTTGGCTAGATAAGAATAGAGCCGGGCAAGTGCAGTCCCACCCAGCTGGACGACTGTGGAGAGGCAGTGGAGAATGCTGGTATAGTCAACCATGTCGAAGGCTGCAGACCTGTCAAGAAGGATGAAGAGGGATAGTTTACCTTTGTCACAGTCACATAGGATGTCTTTTGTAATTTTGATGAGAGTTGTTTCAGTGCAGGGGTGAAAACCTGATTGATTCAAACATGGAGTTCCAGGAAAGGTGGGCACGGATTTGGGAGGAGACAGCATGTTAAAGGACTATGATGAGGAAAGGGAGGTTGGAGATGGGGTGGTATTTTTCAGGACAGAGAGGTCAAGGTTTTTTTTTTGAAGAGCAGTGTGATGACGGCAGATTTGAAGGAGAGGGGGGACAGTACCTGAGGAGAAATCCGCTAACATGGGAGCCAGGAAGGGAAGTTGGGTGGTCAGCAGTATAATGGGAATAGGACCAAGGGAGCAGAAGTTGGGTCTCGTCGACATGATGAGCTTGGAGAGGGCATGAGGGAAGATAGGAGGAAAACTATAAATGTGAGTTCAGGGCTAGGGCAGGGGTGAACCTTAAAGGAAGTTTGGCCCGGTGAGGAGGGGAGGGAAGTGGCAGAGGCAGCTGATTGGATGGTCTCCTTAGTGACAAAGAGGTCCATGAGCTTCTCACTTGGAGGTGAAGGTGGAGGAGCCAGGGAAGGGGTTTTAAGAAGACAGTTTGTAGTAGAAAAAAGAATCTGGATCCTGGAATAGTGAGCTGTTATAGCAGACGAGAGCAGGACCCAATAGTGCTTTGTGGTCCAGCCAGATCTGGTGGTGAATAGCTAAACCAGTTAACTGCAATATCCGTTCAAGTCTGCATCCCTTGGACTTAAGGGAATGGAGATAATGGCTGTACCAGGGGCAACAGCCAGGATGAGAGAACGAGGGAGAGAGCGAGTATGTAATGGTTTAATGGGGCATAGGGCATCAAAGGTGGAGGTGAGGGTGTAGTTGAGCAGATTGGTAGCTGCAGAAATGTTGTGAATGGAGAGCCAAAGGATTTTGAAAGTACAATTGTAAGTGAATTGGGAGAAATTTTTCTGTGGAGCGTGATGTGAACCCACAATCTTCTGCCCAGGAGGTGAGAGCGTAATTACTGAGCAAAGACTGATGCCTAAAGCTGCCTATTAATTCAATCTGTCTTGAGTTCAATTAGAATATACTGTGTACAATACTGCAGAAAAACCTTGCCAAATAAATATGGAGAGAGCATCAATTAAACATCTGTGCTTACATTAAAGCATTGTAAGCTGTTTTAGCTGACATCAAAATCATCATAGAATCATAGAAATTTACAGCACAATAGGAGGCCATTTGCCTCATGTCTTTGCCAGCTGTCTGAAAGAGCTATCTATTCAGTTCCAAATGCTTGCCCTTTTTCCATATTCTTTTTATTTTTCTCTTCAAATATTTATCCACTTCCCTTTTAAAAGCTATTCTGGATTCTGCTTCCACCGCTGGTAGGGCATGCCATGTCCCAAGAACCCACTGCATAAAATACATTTCTCCTATTCTTTCCCTTTGCTTTTTGGTGATATTAAATGTATGCCCTCTAGTTACAACTTTGCTGACCAATTTACTTTATCAAACCCTCTCTAGAATTAAATATTTTTGCTCTATTGAAAAGCCTCTAGTCTCAAGATTAAAGTCCCTCATCCCTGGTATCATTTTTGTAGAATTGGCCATACAATTGATTCGGAATCCTCTCCCCATCCCTGGTCTACAAGTCCCTCCATGGCCTCATTCCTTCTTTCTTCTGTAACCTCGTTCAGTCCTACATGCTAACAAAGACCTTTCACTCACTGACTCTGATCCCCTCACCACTTCACCTTCTGCAGCCTTCAGCTGTCTTGACCACACTTTCTGAAACACTCTCACCTCTAATTAAATGTTCCTCAGACCTATCTCTCAACATGCCTTTGATCACTTTCCCAACTTCTCTCTCTACACTTGGATGTTTATTATTGCCTCTGTGAAGCATTTCAGGATGTTTAATTACTTTTAAGGCATTCTAGAAAGGCAAGTTGTTCCCTTTTTAAATGCATATTTGTGTTTATACTTTTGCAACAATGGTATCAGAAATAGATTCTTCACTTGTTGTGAATACTTAACTGAAATTGTTATATTCCAACATCTTGATTCTTAGGAATTAAGCATTGAGGAGCAGTCTGAGTGTGTCCAGGACTTCTATCAGAACATGGTTGACCGATTACAGACTCACTCCAGTTTTAAAGGTACCTTGCTCTGGATAGATTTTTTATTTAATGAAGCCCAGGACATGATATCTACCCATAGATTTAAAAAAAAACTTATTTCAAGTCTTGAAGTTCTTTCCAGCTATAGAATTGTATGGTATTCCAGTCCTTCATCGTATCTATTCTTTTTGCCATAATAATTCATTTATTTTTCATTTTCACTTCTGCTCTGAGTGGCTGTAATCTGAGTTTACCTAACCTGCCACTTCACCAACACATGCTCGGGATTGGGCTGCTCGTTGGTTTGTAATGGTTGTTTTTGGGTAGATTTCATTTTTCAGTAAGCTTGTGTCCTGAAGATGGAAATGGGGTTTGCAGTAAATCTTTGCTCATATAGGAACAGCGTGTGCTATCATCACAGAGGAACTTGATCTTGCTTGGTCCTCACAACTACAATGTTCGAAAATCCAAAATGGTATGTGTCACTAATTGCTGTAATAAGTGGCATACTGGAATACAGTTTATTTTTGTATATGAATGTTTCTTTGTATTGGAGTATGTTTGTCCAAACTGCCCAAAGTTTTATACTAATTCAATGCACATGTCTTCACAATAGAGTATTGTGAAAGCAGTTTGAGCATGTGTGTTAAATCAGTACTAAAAATAAATGCATATTCTCATCACTTTTTCTATGTTCTGCTGGAACATGCAAGTTGTCCTATGATTGCTTTAAAAAGCAGATCACATTTAATTGTTTAATTCACTACAATGCAGCAATAAAAATGTAACTAATTATATCATTTCTAGATGCATATAATACAACCAGGTGGGGTTTTTTATAGTTTGATTACCTGTAGAACTACTTGGTACTTTTCCTTGTGTAAGATGGTGGTTAAATTCAAGTTTCTTGATTGTATACTCAATTTATTGGGTTAATTTGCAATTGTTCACATATGTTCACAGACCTGGCCAGCCAGGTTAAATCTGAGGCTGCAAGCCACATTATAAAATTTAAATTGCCAACCTGCCTCCTGGGAGTGGGTTGGCTGCACGCCTTTCATCCCGCCTCTGTTAAACCTGGAAGTGGGCGGGTTGGGGTCAGGTTTGAGATTTTTAAAGTTTTAACATCTCACCCGACCCAAACCCACCCGTTTCTGGGGGTTAAAATTCACCTGATACTCCAGCTGAGGCCTAACCAGTTTTTTTTAATATAGGTTCAGCATAACTTCCTTGCTTTTGTACTCTCTTCCTCTATTAATAAAGCCAAGGATCCCAAATGCTCTTTTAACCGCTTTCTCAACAAAGATTTGTGTACATACACCCCCTTTTAAATTTATTTTCTTTGTTTTTAAGGAATTAAAATGGAATTTGTTTAACATGTTATGGTTCCATTCAAAGGGAAAGGAATAACAATCCTCAATGACTCGGGAGTTTATCCAGTGAGTAGTTGAGTGAGACAGACCAGGAATGTTCCAGCTTCGATCCTTTGTATCTTTTAAGTTAGCTGATTGCAGCTGAAGTAAGAATATAAGAGCACTATGCCGTCTCTGTGTGCTCCTGTGTTAGAGGGTAAACAACCAGTGCTCCCATTCCTAATCATTATCCAGTGAGCCCCCAGCTGAAAAGGCATGTGTGTGACATTGGGTGAGGAGAGGATTGTGTGCAGCTGTGATCTCCATCCACCACAGCCCAAGTTGCCTGCTTCGTGCTCACTGTCAAGGCTCACTTGTGAATAATGGCTTCTTGGGTGAGACAGCAAAGGATGACGGAACTGTGCCCCAGCCAGGAATATGCCTTGGAGAGAAAATGAGGAAAAATTATAATTTATCAAGAAAAATTGTAAATATTTCTGCTAATATTTGATAAACAAAATCAACACTAGGTAAGCAAAATGTTGTTCATGGCTTTGCCCAAGAGTCTCCCCTCTCCCCATTTTTCCCTCAGGGCAGATCAAATTATACCACTCAACCCTGTCTGCCATTATTTGCAAGTAAGAAGTAATGCTTGTGAATGATTGCTTCCTAACTAAGTGTTTGAGTGTTTGATTTCCAATTAGAATGATTGAGAGTTTGAATCACACGGCTGTATGTTAATGTTGTTTCTCTCATAGTTGTTGATCTTCAGAAGCAAAGTGATCATTTTAGGCTTGTTCATTAGTAACTTTATCACCATTTGCAACAAAAACACTAAGTACTTTACTATTATTCATTTGCAAAACATTCACATTTAAATACTCTGGCTTTCTAATAGTATCAGTGGTCTCCATTTAGGTTCTGCTGTTCTATTTTCTGCTGATAGACAAGTTTTTATACAATAATTGCTATTTCAGGTTCCTCTGAACGGATAGAGAAGGTAATGGATCAGATTGAAAACTACATCATGACACGACTGTACAAAAATGTGTTTTGTCCAGAGACAACTGATGATGAGAAGAAAGACCTTGCAATTCAGAAAAGAATCAGGTAAGGATATTTACTTTTGTTGGACTTTAGTTTCAAGTGAGACTAAACATCATGTATTAGGTTTTTCGAGGTACTTTAAAGCAAGTTAAATCCGTTATAAACCTGTTCAGAAGATCATGAATAATTATGGATGAGGCAGGCCATTTGCCCATACTAATTCATCCATCCAGAATGACTTTTCCCTCCATTGCTGCATTTAATTATTTCATAAATGAATCTGGGATTTTTGCTACCACCACGACTCCAGTGCCCCTCCTAGTTTGGCATTGGTTGCAAATTGACCAGAATTCCTGAACAGGACTACATGCATGCTAAAAGGCGGAAGCGGCTTGCCATAGACAGGACTAAGCAATCCCACAGTCTATAGATCAGATCAAAGATCTGTAGTCCTGCCACACCCAGTCGTGAATGGTGGTGGACCATTCAACAAATAACAGGAGGAGGAAGCTCCATGAATATCCCCATCCTCAATGATGGTGGAGCCCAGCACGTGAGTGCAAAGGACAAGGTTGAAGCGTTTTCAACCATCTTCAGGCAGAAGTACCGAGTAGATGGTCCATATCGGCCTCCTCCTGAGGTCCCCACCATCACACAAGCCAGTCTTCAGCCAATTCGATTCACTCCATGTGATATCAAGAAACGGCTGAGCACACTGGATAAAGCAAAGGCTATGGGCCCCAGCAACATCCCGACTGTTGTGCTGAAGACTTGTGCTACAGAACTAGCCACGCCGCTAACCAAGCTGTTCCAGTACAGCTACAACACTGGCATCTATCCGACAATGTGGAAAACTGCCCAGGTATGTCCTGTTCACAAAAAGCAGGACAAATCCAATCCGGCCAATTACCGCCCCATCAGTTTACTCTCAATTGCATAGTGATGGAAGGTGTCGTCGAAAGTGCTATCAAGTGGCACTTACTCACCAGTAACCTGCTCACTGATGCCCAGTTTGGGTTCCGCCAAGACCACTGAGCTCCAGACCTCATTACAGTCTTGGTCCAAACATGGACAAGAGAGTTGAATTCCAGAGTGAGGTGAGAGTGACTGCCCTTGACATCAAGGCAACATTCGACCGAGTGTGGCATCAAGGAGCCCTAGTAAAACTGACGTCACTGGCTGGAGTTATACTTAGCACATCATCATCATCATCATCATAGGCAGTCCCTCGAAATGGAGGAAGACTTGCTTCCACTCTAAAAGTGAGTTCTCAGGTGACTCTACAATCCATTATGGGAATTACAGTCTCTGTCACAGTTGGGACACACAGTGGTTAAAGGAAAGGGTGGGTGGGGAGACTGGTTTGCTGCACGCTCCTTGCGCTGCCTGCACTTGTTTTCTGCATGCTCTTGGCGACGAGACTCTAGGTGCTCAGCGCCCTCCCGGATGCTCTTCCTCCACTTAGGTCGGTCTTTGGCCAGGGATTTCCAGGTGTCGGTGGGGATGTTGCACTTTATCAAGGAGGCTTTGAGGGTGTCCTTGAAGCGTTTCCTCTGCCACCTGGGGATTGCTTGCCGTGAAGGAGTTCCCAGTAGAGCGCTTGCTGTGGGAGTCTTGTGTCAGGCATGCGGACAATATGGCCCGCCCAACGGAGCTGGCCGAGTGTGGTCAGTGCTTCGATTTTGGCCTGATCGAGAACATTGACGTTGGTGCGTCTATCCTCTCGGGGGATTTGCAGGATCTTGCGGAGACAGCGTTGGTGGTATTTCTCCAGCGATTTGAGATGTCTACTGTATATGGTCCATGTCTCTGAGCCAGATAGGAAGGCAGGTATCACTACAGCTCTGTAGACCATAAGCTTGGTGCCAGATTTGAGGTCCTGGTCTTCAAACACTCTTCCTCAGGCGACCGAAGGCTGCGCTGGCGCACTGGGGGCGGTGCTGGACCTCGCCGTCGATGTCTGCCCTTGCTGATAGGCTCCCAAGGTATGGAAAGTGGTCCACGTTGTCCAAGGCTGCGCCGTGGATTTTGATGACCGGGGGGTGGGGGGGGGGTCAGGTTGGTGGAGGACCTTTGTCTTACGGATATTTAGTGTAAGGCACAAGTTTTCGTACGCCTCGGTGAAGATGTTGACGATGGCTTGGAGGTCAGCCACTGCGCAGACGCAAGCGTAGTCCACGTACTGTCATTCGGATCTGGCCTGGAGGCGAGGAAGGTTGAACAGGTTCCCACTGGTTCTAAAGTTTAGTTCCACTCCAGCGGGGAGCTTGTTCAGCGTGAGATGGAGCATTGCACAAAGGTAGATGATTGTGGTGGTTGCAGGTCAATCATCACAGCCCCCGGACATCGCTGCAGGAGTTCCTAGGGCAGTGTCCTAGGCCCAACCATCTTCAGCTGCTTCTTCAATGACCTTCCCTCCATCATAATGTTAGAAGTGGGGATGTTCGCTGATGACTGCGCCGTGTTCAGTGCCATTTGCAACTCCAAGATAATGACCCCATGCAGCAAGACCTGGATGACATTCAGGCTTAGGCTGATGAGTGGCAAATAATATTAGTGCCAGGCAATGACCATCTCCAACAAGCAAGAGTCTAACCACTGATCCATGACATTCAACAGAATTACTATTGCCGAATCCCCTACCATCAACATTCTGGGGGTCACCATTGACCAAAAACTTAACTGGACCAGCCACATAAATACTGTGTCAGAGGCTGGGTATTCTGCAGCGAGTGTCTCACCTGACTCCCCAAAGCCTTTCCACCATCTACAAGGCACAAGTCAGGAGTGTGATGGAATACTCTCCACTTGCCTGGATGAGTGCAGCTCCAATAACACTCTAGAAGCTTGATACCATCCAGGACAAAGCAGCCCGCTTCATTGGTACCCCATCCAACTCCTTAAACATTCACTCCATCCATCACCGGTGTACCGTGGCTGCAGTGTGTACCATCCACAAGATGCATTGCAGCAACTTGCCAAAGCTTCTTCGGCAGCACCTCCCAAAGTCGTGACCTCTACCACCTAGAAGGACAAGGGCAGCAGGCGCATGGAGACACCACCACCTCCACGTTCCCCTCCAAGTCACACACAATCTTGACTTGGAATAATATCGCCGTTCCTTCATCGTCGCTGGATCAAAATCCTGGAACTCCCTCCCTAACAGCACTGTGGGAGTACCTTCACCACACGGACTGCAGCGGTTCAAGAACGCGGCTCACCACCAACTTCTCAAGGGCAATTAGGGATGGGCTTGCCAGCAACGCCCACATCCCATGAACGAATTTTTAAAAAATTCAAGTCATTGATCTAACTTAGAAACAGTCGTGCTCCCAATACCCATCTCTGGAGCTCCACTCAGTATTTACCCACCCCTAAATACATAATGTCATACGGTTTACCACCATCGTCTTGGGTTGTTACTTCCTCATGGAAATCAAGGAGCTTGGTCAGGCAGGATCTTCCCTGTATAAAGTTGTATTAAGTACTGTTTACTAGATTGCTCCTGTACAGATAATCAAGTTAACTAATTTAGTGAAACAATCAATTTGATTGCTTTATGAAAGCAATGGATCAAGACACTATCTCAGTACTCCTCATCCACCGAGCTGGCTTTGGAGGTTCATGTTATTTTGAGTGTTTAAAAGAGCCAGCCATTTCATCGTGGTTTTTCTGACATTGGTGAGCTGATTTCTCGAGGGCAGGAATGAGTGATTGATTAGCAGCTGCTAATGTCTCAGCCATTCGCTTCTTCTTGACCTCCAGATGTGCCTATTCTACTTCTCATGGGAGCATCTGAACAATACTATTAAAGGGAGGGGACAAGCTTACAGTGCCACTTTAGCAGCTGTGCCAAATCCCAGACTACCTGTGAACAACGCTGTGGAATATTCGCGAATAAAAAATTGTGTAGATAATGAATTTTTAAATACATTTATTATTTACATCTGATTTATGGAAGTAAGAGTATTTAATATTTTATCATCTGGTATAAGGGTGTCTAAATAAATTGTATATTTAGAAATCTGAACATCAAGAGATTTAATTTAATAATATACCTGGAGGTGACCAAGTGTGGGGTGATCAAAAGCTTGGTCAAAGAAGTGCGTAGAAGAGAGATAGAAGGACTGGGGTGGAAATTTCAGAGCATGGGACTTAATTAGTTGATGATATGGCCACCAATAGTGGGGTGAAGGAAGGGATGATTCGCAAGAGGCCCGAGTTCAGGAGGCTGAAGAACTTAGCGATAAGGAAGGGTGAGATCATGAAGGAATTGAAACATGACTGAGAACTTTAAATTTGAGGCATTGGGGGACCAGGAGCCAATGTAGGTCAGTGAGCGCAGAGGTGATGGCTGAGCAGGATTTTGAAGGCCATGTGTTCTAATCTAAAACTTTTTTCTTAAAGCAATTCCCCACCTCTTATCCCCTATTTTAAAAAAAATATATAATACAAATATGCTTATTTCTTTGTTGGGAGACATTAGATGCAAACTGAAGGGACAAAAGTGTATTTTTTGCTTGATGCCTGTAATGTTTTGATGCCCTAAAAGCAAATGGGCAGTTCCAAGCTAGCATGGTCTATATTCAAAGCATAGAGCTGCCCCTAATTAACCTACATTGCAAAAAAGTTAAGAATCTTCTTTCAAATTTATAGGTAGAGCTGATGTGGAAAGCAGGTCAAATTCATACTGATGGTGTATGAACTGTTTCTGGTGTTAGAATTGAGGCATTTTGTTGGGGAAGAGTAGACACAACTTGACTACATCTGGCCTCTGTTGTACCTGATTTGGAAGTGCTTGATGCCAATACTGGGTGCTAAAGTAGAAAATACTCAGCAATAGTCTCGCTTTGAATATAGAAATGTCAGAAAACCTCGACAATAAAGAAATTGCAACTTAAAAGTTAGTTAATTCCTTGGCTGTTTTTGCACCTTAGAAAACCTTGCGTTCCTTTATTGTAGACATTGTATAATGTCCTCCCAATATCTTTCTAGTAGAAAAGGGTTTTCGGTTGGTGGAGATTCACCAACATTTGACGCTCCTTGTTTGACAGAACTGTCTTTACAGTGACTTAAGAATACGATTGCACCATTTCTTTTAAATACTTTAAAATGTTTGCCAGCAGCAGACAAGTTTGGAGAAACCACAGTCTTGTAGAGGTGGCCCAGTTGGAGTTGAGTAGCTTTAGCAGATGAATAAAATCCTATGTGTTTTGCTAAGTTCAGAATTTAAAAGTTCTTTAGTCATTTCTGCCCTAACAAAATATTTTTTCCCTTTTATTATTGTCTGACCTCCAGGGCATTGCACTGGGTGACGCTCGAAATGCTGTGTGTTCCGGTGAATGAAGAAATCCCTGAAGTTTATGAATTAGTTGTAAAAGCAATTACAGGTTTGTGTTAGTTATTATGATTTAATATGGAAAAATACCATTTTACTAAAATCTTTTCAAAATAATTTGAACGTGCTATATAAAATTCAACAGCAAAATTACAAAATAAATGTATACAATTTATGTTGCTTTTTTGGTTGGAACACTTTTTAGTGGAATTACTTAGAGCAAAATCTTTTTATATGTTTATCAAAATTCTGCATGGTACAGGTATTTGAAATTGTTTACAGCTTGTATTCTTTCAGTTTTACAATTTCATGTGCTGTGGAATGAATGTGCAGATATTGTCAAAACCTGTGTTTACAGATAAGCAAAAATGATCTGAACCTGTATATATAGATTGTTTTATGCAGTCCACTGCTGTTATGATGCCAGAAGATCTCTTGTCCACTTTTTTTCCATTCTTATAGGGTTCCCAACCCTCCCCAGAATAACCTGGAGTTTCTTGGAATCGGGTACATCTCCCGAGCTTTGCCTCCTGCAGCCCGTGGCATCAGCTATTTAAATTTCCCACCGCAATACGTGTCCACTCTTCCCTCCCCCCCGCCCCCATCCCCATTTCATGATGTCACCGGCTGCTGTTGAAGCCTTAGGCTCAGTCATGTCACTCGGCCGCCACCGCAGAGAGCTGCAACCGTGTGGAACGTAGTCGGCAGGGGACTGGAGAGTCGGCAGTCAGGTGGCTTGGAAATCACGTGTCCATTCTGGGTGCTGTGATCTCATGGCTTCAAATCTGAGGGAAGTCTGAAATCAGAGTGGGGGGGGGGGGCTGTGGATTGAGAGTGGGGACAAAGAGAAGGCGACTGGCGGGTCAACGAAGGACTGGGGATCAGGAGGAAAGTTGGAGACTGAGGAGTGGAGGGGGAGCGATGGAGAAGTTCTCTTGATTGGAACTCTGACCAATGCAGATCTCAGCTGAGGCAACTGTGGGAATGCTATCATTGAATTCAACACCTGTGAGTTAAGGAGGGTAAAATCAGCAGTTCCTGCTCCTTATCACAATCTAGGTAACCCTACTGGAAAGTTGCATGTGTACATATTGAATTGGGGCAGGATTAGGATAGGCTGCATGCTCACTGCAGACTGATAAACTGAGTAAATAGTGTCAAGGTTAATAAATGAATAATAGATGCTGGGAAGAGGTATTAATGGGCAACCAATGTCCATGCAACTGTAACGCACGTCTCTACCTTCAAGACGTACCGCCTTGAGTAGAGGAGAAATAGAGGAGATGGAGAAAATCGGCGTGCATTTTTTTAAAAAGCAGTAGTTTTTAAAAAAATTTGAATTAATTTAATTTTTAATTATACAATTTACACTTTGGGCTTTGATCTCATGTCATCCAAACCACTTCATTGAATTATAGTTTTGTTACGATGAATAGCGAGTTGCAAATATTATCTTTCATAAGAATTAAGAGCAGGAGTAGATTAGGCTTATCCTCTCTGGAGTTTAGAAGAATGAGAGGTGAGCTCATTCAAACGTATAAGATTCTGAGGGGGGTTTGAGAGGGTATGCGCTGAGAGGTTGTTCCCCTGGCTGGAGAGTCTCGAACTAGGGGTCAGAGTCTCAGGATAAGGGGTCTGCAATTTAAGACTGAGATGAGCAGGAATTTCTTTACTCGGGGTTGTAAACCTTTGGAATTCTCTGCCCCAAAAGGCTGTGGATGCTGAGTCATTGAGTATACTCAAGGCTAAGAAAGATAGATGTTTGCACTCTAGGGGAAATGAAAGGATTATGGGCTGAAGTTTTCCCAGGAGTTGCTCCTTTTTTTTGGTGCAACTTGATTTTCTGGACTATCTTTTTAGTTGCAATTCTGGTCATTTAACTTGCACCAGTGTAAGTGAGTTAGTTAGATTTTTTTTCAAAAGGGGGTGTTCCTAGCCACTTACCCCTGTTTTAGGTGTTTGGCCAGCAATTAGTTGCTCCAAACTAACTTAGGCCGGCGTATGTTGCCACTTCTGTCCGCACAGAAAAACCTTACCTAGAGTTAAGGAATCGGCGCGTAACTACATTTAAAGCACCACCAAGCACCAAACAAAGCATAAAAAGTAATAAGCAATTAATTAACAAATAAAAAAATAGAAGGAACACTGCACCTAAAGCACCAAGACCAAAGTAATAATCAATCAATCAATCAACAACAAATAAAAAGTAGAAGTCCTACCAAAACATGGCCCGGGAAGGCAGCGGGCCGCTGATGAGGGAGACCATTCAACGAGGAGTGGGGACTGGGGAGGAGTGGGGACTGAAGTACCCTCTTGATCAAATGGTACAAATCCTCTGGAAGGTCTGGAGCCAGCCCCTTGGACTTCAGTATCCTGAGGATCTTGTTCGCCCGAGATACGGTGGATGTTCCCTCCGCTCAGGCGTATCTGTTCCTGTTGTCGGGGCCGCTTACTGGGCTGCCTGCGTGACGCAGTTACTCCCGTCCTCGCTCACGTTTGGGGCACTGATCTTGGAGGGCTTTGGTGATGACCACTTGTTGATGACAATGGTCCACAAACCCCTTCAGAGTCCTGTAAGAGTTTGGCACGTCTAGACTGATGTCTGGCATGGCTTCAAACACCCGCATGAATCCCCGGTTCATCTGGTCGAGAGTTACAAACCCAGACCCCCAGAAATTCTTCAGGAGTTTTACAATCCGGTCAGATTTGACACAGCCTGCAGAGCACACTCGGGCCGCTGATGAGGGAGCCCATTTGGCCAGGGCTAGGGGCGGCATGCTTCGTGCCCCTCCCACATAGCCTGTAGCATGCGTTTGCAGAAACGGCCTGCCAGGAGCTACTGCACATGCACGCAGACTCTAGCGTGCATATGCAGAGGTTCCGGCACTGTTTTCAGCGCCAGGATCTGGCTCCGTCCACCACGTGTTCCGATGCACTGCGCCACAGGCCTGGAACCAACGGGGAGAATACGGAGGTAAGTAATCGCTGCCGTTTCTGTTCTACAAAGTCGCCGCACCTCCGATTTGGGCGGGAAAGTGGAGTTGATGTAGAAGTTCAGCCATGATATTGAATGGCGGAGCAGGTTCGAAGGGCGATATGGCCTACTCCTGCTCCTAATTCTTATGAAAATTGGCCTTGTAACTTTTGTAACAATCACATACAACAGAATCTGTGGGTGCTTGAAGTTGGCTAGTATTCCACAGCAACAGATTGACTTCTGACCATCACCTTCCACAGCAACAGATTGACTTCTGACCATCATCTTCCACAGCAACAGATTAACTTCTCGCTATCATCTGGCACTGCTCTGCTTCCATGGAAACAAATTTCCAAAGAGAAATTGATAGATATAAAATAATAAACACTTACTCACTTTAATATAAATACACTAATGGAGACAACTCATGAGACCAATCAAAATAACCACTCTCAAAAATAGTTTATACCAAGTCTTTAATATGTATCGTGATTTATTGAAGAATCTTAATACGTTGGTGTTAAATAGAAAAAAGTTACTCATTTATTGTTTAAAGAGGAATATCTCTGTTCTCGTGAATTGAGATATAGTGCCACCAAATGTTCAAAAGGTGTATTCATTATATTGCTTTTTTAAAGGAACAAAATGAAGCTGAAAAAGGAGACTTGTTGTGGTAAAACCAACTTAATAATGTAAATAAGTGATTTTGTGAATTTTTATACAGCTGTTATAGAGATGGATTCAAGACGTGTTCCACGTGAAAAGTTGACCTGCATCACAAAATGCAGCAAACAAATATTCAATGCCATAAAAATCACCAAGAATGAGCCTGCTTCTGCTGATGACTTCTTACCCACACTTATCTACATTGTTTTGAAGGCTAATCCACCTCGTTTACAGTCAAACATCCAGTATATTACACGATTCTGCAATCCAAGCAGGCTGATGACTGGTGAAGATGGATATTATTTCACAAATTTAGTAAGTGTTCTGACAAAAATTGCATGTAGAATCCTCTTAAAATGGCCAATAATGATGGATTACTATTTGACAAAGCCAAGTATATATTTGGCTGGTGCAACTAATGTACAAGAGTTTTTTTCAAGAAATTATATGTCAGTGTTATGAACCTGCTGGTAATTTCAATTATCCCTACTCATATATTCTATAAATTAAACCGAATGAAATACTATCTGTGGAGAATTCAGGTTGTAGCAATTATCAGCACTTTGACCGACCTTTGCAACTTGGGGAAAAAAGCATCTTTAGCAGCTTGGACTTGTAAAATTGTGTTGAATTCTTGCTATCTAACTTACTACACTACAGTAATTATGGAAATGTAATCTAGCAATAGAATGTGGGACGCTCACATGTGCATCTTCATACTCTAATCTTGCGAAGCAGTAGGGGAGTTGTATTTCAGCAGTGACCAACTTTGTCAGTGGAATATAAGCAATTCTGCACATCCTAAATGAGTGACCTCTGATCCTAATGCAATACTAGATACCTTCTGGGCTAATATTAACTATCCAGTATTGTGTTGGTGTGAAGGGAAATCAATTCCTTGGATCCCAACCTCATTCGTGGCAATGATGACCTCTGATGGGTTTCTCTCAGTTTCATGCACTAGTTGTCTTGTCCACCAGAGAGTGCAAGATCCATATGGGTTTTTTTTTAAAGTACGTAGAACAAATATCATCATAGGTAAGAATGCAATTGAGATGGGGAACTTGCCTTGAGACAAATTATAGGTATGAAATAAACCCCTAAAACTTGGCATATGTATTTAGTGACACGATATTTAACAAAGTGTTATTTAAAAGGTTATTGTCTGAGTGACTACAGTGCTGGCAACAAGTTTTAACATGATTTTCAAAAATGTGAAATGTTGATTAAATTGTATTTTTAATGAATTTTAAATGTATGCTACCCATCTTAATTGCAGTGTTGTGCAGTTGCCTTCATTGAAAAACTGGATGCTCAGTCTTTGAACCTGACTGAGGAAGATTTTGATCGCTACATGTCTGGTCAAGCATCACCTAAGAAGCAGGACTCTGAGGAGTGGTCTCCTGACACATCTCTAGGACTGAAACAAATGTACAAAAACTTAAATCTTATTTCACAGCTGAACGAGAGACAGCAACAAATTCTGTCAGATGCCAAGCAGCTTGAAAAAGACCTAATTGATTGGAGCGAAGGTGTAACCAAAGAGGTTGAAGACATTATTGAGAAATACCCACTCGATATTAAACCTAGAGGCCAGCCAGTGGCGGCAATCGATTCTGACAATGTAGAAAATGACAAGCTTCCACCACCAATCCAGCCACAAATGTTTGTTGGCTGAAAGAATTAAAACTAAATGTTAAACCCGGGCAAGCTCTGCTCTGAGGTTCAATCTGTTGACTGGCAACAATGGTTCTGGCACATACACATGATGGAATGATGTTGTGAAATGCTTGAAGTAATCTTTGTAGTTCAGTTGTAAGGTGTAAATCATTTGGGGATTTATAGCATAAGTGCTAGTTTGAAAGCTAATGCCTGACCTCTGAATTTTTTTCTAAAAGATCAAAATTGTAAAGTTATGATCAGTACATTTTTAATGTAAAATAATGACAAAATACTAGAAACACTCAGCCTGTCAGGCAGCATCTCTGGAGTCTTTAGATGCTTTCTGACCAGCTGAGTGTTTACAACATTTTTAGCATCTGGAATATTTTGCTTCTGTTTTATCTTTTATATCTAGCTAGCAAATTTCAAGGTATGGTTTTATACCCAAGTTCTCTGCAACATCATTTTTTTTCTTGATGCCATTGTTGAGAACAGTTAATATTCAAAGTTTCTCGTTTAAAGTAACAATGTGTGAAATTTTGTATAATACGTGCAATTCTTGGATTTTCACCAGTGTTTTAGGGATCCCACTCTGATTTGGTCTTCGAATTAGGGATAAACTCAGAATTAGTAATATTGTTGATATTTCTTTGGTGATCTTATCCTGAACACACTGTTTCATTATAAAGATTTTTTTTTGCTCATTGTACCACAGATAATTTGGCCCATAGTGGAGGCGGGGAATTTCTTGAGTAAAGAACAAAAGCACAAAGCATTCCATTTTTTATTTTGTCTCCAGCGTTATATAGTTGAAAAAGCAATAGAAATGCTGTTTAAATTTATCATATTGTTCAACTCCTTTATTTTCCCATTATTTTTAAAAACAAATCAGTAATAAAGATGATCTGGTTGGAGGTTGTTCTGGTATGGCTTTGTGAATCTTATAAAGTGCTTGTTGCATTAGTCTGTTATATGGTCTGTTTACAATAGTTTAACTTGAATGTGGTTGATGGACATTGAAATTCAAGCAGAGGTCAGACATTACCTTGATGGAAGAAACTTTATTTATTATTGCAGTACACTCTGGTTTGGCTATCTTTCAAATAGTTTTAGTTGCTAAATTTTCCAAATTATATAATCCCATTTATCACTTTGCTGATTTAAATCATCTGAATGCCTGTTTTTACTTTTTTAGTCCCCAATCCCCAGACCAATTTACATACATGGAAGCATACTCTAACAATATATTAATGGAAACAGTGCTTATCTATTTAAACTTTGGCATTGTGTAGGTTTTATGTTCAAAGAGTAAAATAGAGTAGGCACTGCTTCATCATGATTAAATCAAAGCTCCATTACTCCACAATTAACTTTTTTTTTACTCCAGAACTATTCATTTGATTACTTCTCCACTAGCTGTGGGTAAACTTACATTATATAATCGGGACTGTTCCATGAACAGTCTCTACTTCATTGGTTGTAAAGCACTTTGGGACATCCCGAGGCTGTGAAAGGCGCTCTATAAATGCAAGTCTTCCTGTTTTCTAGTCTAAGCTGAGTTAGCTGCTTTCATCTGAAGCAGCACAGAGCTTGACCGTTGACTTCAGTACCCTGGTCTAAGCAAGGGAAACATCAGCCAGTATTCCCACTCCTGATTGTTGTCCAGTAAGCCCTGCTGGAATGTGTGCTGTGTGGGTGTCTGATGAGGGCAGTATCAGCTTTTGCTGTGATGTGCCTGCTGTCAAATAGTATGCTGATTCTTGCATAGACCTGCATAAAAATTGGCCACTTTGGTGAGATACTGGAGGGTTGAACACTAGCATTAGTGACATCTAAAGCTTGTATCTTTTCCAACACTCCATGTAGCTTTCATATACAGGGTATTTATACATTTTATTAAAACTACTTCCTGAGCTTTTCAATCCACTTTGTTAAGCAAGCAGAAAATACTGTGTCAGTAACCAAAGGAAAACTCCCATTTTTTTTTTCTCTCCGGGAAAAGCAATCTATTTGTACAAATTTTATTTTTTAGAAAGCGGATACATTTTCTTTTATGGTTGAGATGTGCTTATTGTGTATAATTGTAAATACAGGGCAGTGAGCACTGTGGTATGAAATCTCACGAATTAGTGCATCACATTATTCCGGTGGATGCACACGATGCCCTCCCTGAATTAATCCACTCTTCCAGTAGAGGCTGTTAAAATATTCTCATTTGTTCATATATGTTGCAAGGAATGAGAACTTGTTTGAAACCAAACTATCATTTGTAGGTTGTGTATAATTTAACATAGTTTAGGATTAACACAGAACCCTAATATTACGTGTTGCAACTTGAAATAAGTTTTAATTTGATCTGATTACATTCAAAATATTTTGTGACAGCTAATAATTCCATAATTTAACCATTGAAGTGCAATAGTCTTTGCATAGTTGCTACATAAGTATTAAAGAATTAACCCGATCTAGATAATAGGTTTTTATGATCATTGCATAGAATAACTGCACTTCGTACACAGCTTGATGACTTGTGTATTTCTGTGATTGCTCAAACTTTAAGTTTATTTTGAGCTCTTGAGATTAGGGCCCATGCAGGATAATGCTATTAATTTGTGGAAGTCTGTCTTTTATTTCTGCATGTCCAACTTATTGGAGCAAGGGGCTGCGTATATAATAGCCCCATCTACTGAATGGGCAGAAAATGATCAAAATTGCTTTTGAAACAGACAAAACTGGGATTAAACTACAAGTTCAGCAACATGTTTAGAACAGAATGTTTCACATTTATTGGAGAAGCATTTCTTGCACTCGCAAAACGTTTCTTTTTCTCACTGACAGTTCATGCTGACTGGATGGACTCTGCAGTCAGCATGCATGTCTTGAAATATTCAGTCTACATCACTTGCTACTTTAGAATGCAAAATCATTACAAGGACTCTTCTTGCCATACCTTTTCCAACACTCCCAAATTATTTGACAGTCCAGTTAGTGCATAATTCACAAAAGTAATACAAGGATGGAGAAACTACATGATTACATTTCTAGCATGATGTGCAAATATTGAAATTTTTAAATTGCCAAACTTTTAAGTGAATTACTAGTTTTGGCTTTGACTGTTTTTAATTCTGACGATCACACCACTTATCCTACATCTCCCAAATTAACAAGTAGATAATAAAAGTAATATTTCATGATCTCTTCTATTACAGAGCACTCGCCCCTGTCACTTGCAGAAGGGTAGTTTCTCAATAAGTTCTCAGAAAATGCTCCCAAGATTTGGACTCTGGAGGGAAGAAAAGCAGGCTTGTACTGTGGGAAAAGTAATGGGAAGAAAAAACAGACCAATGCAGTGAGCAACACCAGCCCCACTACCACATTCACACAAATGCTGGAATACTAAGAGTCGAAGTACCTGCCATTCACACTGCCGTTTTATCAGCTGCCGTGTGAACCATTGAAGAAGTGTTCTGATCTGTTCTGCCACTTGTTCTTACTAGCGCATGTGCCAACTGATCGAACAATAGCTTGAATGATTTGAACTTGCTGGCAGGTCTGCGAATGTGTTGGTGAGATTGCATTGCCTTGTCTTTTCTTGCCATGGAAATAATGAACTGTGCACACTGCATAACACCAAATTGAACAACGAAGGGGTAGAACAAATTGAACCAGGATCTGCTTCTCCGGTCACATACTATAAGGTCACAATTGGTTGGATAAAATCTCTAAATGAACTGATTTTGGCTCCCCAGTCACAGTTTGGGCACCGCAGATTTATCAAACGCTCATATGTGAAAATGACTGTTATAGCTGTTGGTTTCCTATCCATCTATTGAGTTTGGAAATTCAAAAGCAAATCAGCTCCTCTATCTCATGAGAATCCTAAAAATCTGATAAATTGGTGCAATTGAAGTTTGTACTTTGCTGAACATTTTTCTGTAGTTGAAATCAATGATGTGATTAAAAAAATGTTGTCATCTATATTGAATATACCTGTTTTATTCCTGTAATTAACATCTTGTGCAAATGTGACTACAATATTTTTATGACTACATGCTGAACACATTTTAAGCTTGTCTGTAATTAATTTTCAAATGATCAAGCAATGACAGTTGCTTAGAGGATGAATTGCAGTCTCCATAGCGTTTAGACTTCACCTATTTCAACATTTAAAGTGCATATAACTTTGGTTTAGTCGAGATGTGGAAATGGTTGGGAATTTTTTGAACCAAGTGTAATGTTTGAAATCCTATTTGAAGAAAGAATATGGCTCAGCATTGCCATATCAAAGAAAATTAAAGGTGTTTGAGAAATGCAAATGACTTTTTTTTGTAAAGTATGTACTTCATATTGAATTAACAATTCTGGGTCAGGATTTCTGTTTGTGATTGGCATACACCTTTTAAAAGCAAATTCAAATGACCATATTACCTTCACATCATTGTATCTTTGAAGTCACAGCTAATTATTTTTAGCCTATTGGGATAGAAAGATAATGATTCATTATCTATTGTTCCTTTCTTTTTAAAAAAAAAGTGACTTCTTAATTGGACTGCAATAATGCATTCCCCATTTTTTCCCCTCAAACATTTTACTAAATCTCTCTTCTCCACTGCCCCTTCCTCCCACCCCATTCCAAACATGCTTCAATAAGCAAGTGGTAGAATCTGTCATGGATGCTTTACATCCCTCCATCTGTCAACACTAACCTTTCAGCTCAGTAACATCAGCATTTCACATACAAACACACTTCAGTATTACCCTTCTCATGTCACATACTAGGATATTTTTTAAAGGTGGCTTTGAACCGTTAGTGCTATTCAATTTTGATTTTTAAAGCATTTCAAAAGTATAATTTAAGCGTCCTCCCCACATACACACACACACACAGTGCATCTTGATTGGTTCTGGATAGCTATGTACTTGGGCACACACTACATCAAAAACAAGGGTCCTGAATTTCCTTGGGGCCGATGGAGATGGTTGGAACACTGGTGGGATGACGCTTCCACTCCTCTAATGTGTGCAGCTGGCCTGACAGGAATTTGTGGGTCAGTTAATTTGCATATCGGATGGCAGGTCTTCAAGAGGATATAGGCAGATGAAATTGAACATGGAAAAGTGCAAAGTGATACATTTTGATAGGAAGAATGAGGAGAGGCAATATAAACTAACGGGTACAATTCTAAAGGGGCTGCATAAAGAGAGACCTGGGGATGGTATATGTGCACAAATCATTGAAGGTGCTAGGGTGGTTTGAGAAAGTGGTTTAAAGAAGCATTTGGGATCCTGGGCTTCCTAATAGAGGCTTAGAGTACAAAAGCAAGGAAGTTATGATGAACCTTTATAAAACACTGGTTCAACCTCAACTGCAGTTTTGAGTTCAATTCTGGGCAACAGACTTTAGGAAGGATGTGAAGGCCTCAGGATGCAGAAAAGATTTACAAGAATGGTTCCAGGGATGACAGACTTCAGTTTTGTGGATAGAGTGGAGAAGCTGGGGTTGTTCTCCTTGGAGCAGAGAAGGTTGAGAGGAGATTTGATGGAGGTGTTCAAACTCATGTCTAAACAGAGTAGATAGAGAAACTTCCCATTGGCAGAAGGGTCGAGAACTAGAGGAAGCATTATTTAAGGTGATTGACAGAAGAACCAAAGGCAACATGAGAAAAACTTTTTTACGCAGCGAGTGGTTAGGATCTGGAATGCACTGCCTGAAAGGGTGATGGAGGCAGATTCAATTGTGGCTTCAAAAGGGAATTGGATAAGTTCCTGAAGGAAAAAGATTTGCAGGGCTACGAGGAAACAGCAGGGGAATGGGACTATCTGCAGTGCTCTTGCAGAGAGCCGGCACAGACTCGAGGGGCCAAATGGACTCCTCCTGTGCTGTAATCATCCTATGATTCTATAAGTCAGCATCACAATGCCTTGGAGAAAAGTGGAGAAGCTGGGTGACAGGGAGACAACTTGTTGGTGAAGGATTTAAAAGTCTGTAGCAATTTAATGCTTCTTAGAATCCCGTCAGGTAAGTAATTCAATGGGCCAGAGAATTTTTATGGACCCAGGAGAAGCACTTCTGCTCCTTGCCCACAGAAAAAAAAGCTAAAAATGTCCTGGGTTTTTGAGTGGCTTAGAGACAGCACAACTCCTCGTATAACTGGATGGAGCTTGCATGATGCATTCTCTGCTCACTGGTACCTGAATGTTGTAGTCAGGGTCCTACAATTGGCACAGGACCCAGACTCAACATTAAGTTCAACAATTTCAGATCATAACTGTTATGTATTTAACCCGTTGCAACCTGTATTACACTACCACCAGAAGACCTACCTGTTGGAGTCCCAAGGGATCCCAGCATCCCTTGGGAGCACAGTATATAAGCAGGGCACCCACGAGATACCTGCACTCTGGAGTCGCAATAAAGGAGCTAAGGTCACGCTTGCTCATTGTACACAGTACTCAGTTTCATCCTTTATTATGAGCATAACAATAACCTCTGCCCCAACTTTTTCAGACGCCAGCAGTTGCTGATGATTTTCATTCATTCCCATTTACACCTCCTCTCGACCCAGCTTTTGTTACTTTACTTGTCCGTCTCCTTTTGCCTTGCACCATCATCTGGTTTTGGTCTCTTTATCTAAGGAAGGATATATTTGCCTTGGAGGCGGTGCAATGGAGGTTCACTAGATTGATTCCTGGGGTGAGAGGGCTGTCTTAAGATGAGAGATTGTGTAGATTTGGCCTGTACTCTCTGGAGTTTAGAAGAATGAGAGGTGATCCCACTGAAACATACAAGATGCTGAAGGGGATTGACAGCGTAGATACTGAGAGATTGTTTCCCTTGGCTGGAGTGTCTAGAACTAGGGGGCATAGTCTCAGGATAAGGGGTCGGCCATATAAGACAGAGATGAGGAGGAGGGTGGTGAATCTTTGGAATTCTCTACCCCAGAGGGCTGTGGATGGTGAGTCTCTGAATATATTCAAGGCTGAGATAGATAGATTTTTGGAGTCTAGCGGAATCAGGGATATGGAGATCGGGCGGGAAAGTGGAGTTGAGGTCGATGATCCGCCATGATTTTATTGAATGACGGAGCAGGTTCGAGGGGCCTTATGGCCTACTCCTGCTGCTAGTTCTTATGTTATCTTTTTTGTTATTTAATCACTGCTGCCTTTCCCCTATCACAGACCTTCCCTTTTGTTCTTTCCTCCCCTCCCTGCTTTCCAAGTCTCTGTACTTATTTAAAAACTGTTACATTTCTAACTTTTTCCAGTTCTGATGAAATATCATCGACCTGAAACATTTACTGTGTTTCTCCCCCCATAGATGTTGTCTGATCTGCTGAATGTTTCTAACACTATCTGTTTTTATTTTGGCTATATCCTTACTGTAATGAGGGTTCCAGAACTACCTGCCATACTCTCTACAAGAGCAAGATAATCTCTTTCGATGTATATGCTGTTCCTCTTTTTAAATAATCTAATATCTCAGATGCTTTTTGATAGCAGTGACAGAAGGCTTGATGTCAGAGCTTTTTTCAAATTTATTTATTCACAGGATGTGGGCGTCGCTGGCAAGGCCGGCATTTATTGCCCTTGAGAAGATGCCCTTGAGCCGCCCTCTTGAACCGCTGCATTCCCACAGTGCTGACTTTGTTGTAGCGGTTTGGTACAGCTGAGTGGCTTGCTTGGCCTTTTCAGAGGGCGGTTCATTGCTGTGAAAGTGGGCACGCAGGTACAGCAGGCGGTAAAGAAGGCAAATGGTATGTTGGCCTTCATAGCTAGGGGATTTGAATATAGAAGTAGGGATGTCTTAATGCAGCTGTACAGGCCTCACCTGGAATATTGTATTCAGTTTTGGTCTCCTAGTCTGAGGAAGGACGTTCTTGCTATTGAGGGAGTGCAGCGAAGGTTCACCAGACTGATTCCAAGGATGGCTGGGCGGTCAGATGAGGAGGCTGGATCAACTGGCCTTTATTCACTGGGAGTTTAGAAGGATGAGAGGGGATCTCACAGAAACATATAAGATTCTGACGGGACTGGACAGGTTAGATGTGGGAAGAATGTTCCCGATGTTGGGGAAGTCCAGAACCAGGGGACAGAGTCTTAGGATAAGGGTAGGCCATTTAGGACTGAGATGAGGAGAAACTTCTTCACTCAGAGAGTTGTTAACCTGTGGAATTCCCTGCCGCAGAGAGTTGTTGATGCCAGTTCACTGGATATATTCAAGAGGGAGTTAGATATGGCCCTTACGGCTAAGGGGATCAAGGGGTATGGAGAGAAAGCAGGAAAGGGGTACTGAAGGAATAATCAGCCATGATCTTATTGAATGGCGGTGCAGGCTCGAAGGGCCGAAAGGCCTACTCGTGCACCTATTTTCTATGTTTCTGTGTTTCTATGTAGGTCTGGAGTCACATATAGGCCTGACCGGGTAAGGACGGCAGGTTTCCTTCCTGAAAGGACATTAGTGAACCAGATGGGTTTTTAATGACAATCTGCTAGTTTCATGGTCACCGTTACTGAAACTGATACTTTTTTAAAAATTCCAGATTTATTTAATTGAATTTAAAATTCCACAGTTGCCGTGGTGGGATTTGAACGCACGTCTCCAGAATATTAGTCTGGGCCTCTGGATTACTAGTCCAGTAACATAACCACTGTCATGTATCCTACATGGCTACTGTTGGTACTATCACAAGATGTGCCACCAGAGGGCACAGCAGTGGGAGACTTGTAGGTTACCTGTACAGGCATGCCTGGCTATAAAAGGCAGATCACCAGGTGTGATCCTCACTCTGGAGTTAACGAATAAAGGACTAAGGTCACTACAGTTCAAGTACAGCACATTGCCTCGCAGAGTCATTACTGGAGCATCTGAGGACACATCAATTGGCAACGGGATTATGAACTTTCACGCAAAAATGGATACCCTTGGTACTTTGCAGCAGTTCGCCGATGGTGATGATTGGGACGCCTTTGTGGAGAGACTTGAACACTTTTTCACAGCAAACGACCTCGCATGATACGACCCGGTCACACTGGCTGATAAGCGCAGAGCTAGCTTGCTAATCAGTTATGGGCCCACCGTCTATGGCCTCGTCAGGGACTTGCTGGCACCAGTGAAGACAACGACCAAGACGTACAAGGAGCTCGTAACCCTGATCCATGAGCAACTCAAGCCCAAGGAGAGCATCCTCACAGCCAGACACTGGTTCTATACCCACCGACGGCCCAAAGGCCAGGAAATCACGAAATATGCCGCAGAACTCAGGCGGCTGGCGGCACCATGCGAGTTTGGCACCCACCTCTATGAAGTGTTGCGGGACATTTTTGTCGTTGGAATTGGCCATGAGGGCCTTCTTCATAAGCTACTGTCAGCGGATACCACAGTCACACTGCAGAAGGCCATCTCTGTGAGCAGTCATTCATGACCTCGACCTGCGGTTCTAGGCAGAAGAGTCACCCTCAGGACTCAAACCCGGCAGGTACTGTGCACAGAGTGGCGCCGTTTAGAGGCTGGACTGCAGAGCGCGAACCCTCTCAGGGAAGAGAGAATAGGCCCATGAGTCCCTTAACTCAGAGTCTGCCGAGGGGGGCTACTCGAGTAGCTCCATGCTGGCGTTGTGGAGGAAATCACAGGGCTCACCAGTGCCGCTTTAAAGACTATGTATGCAAAGACTGCAGCACAAAGGACCACCTCCAACGAATGTGCAAGAGAAATATGACTCACTGTGTCAATGAAGACTCTGCAGATGGCCATGAATCCAGCGCGGATTATGAAACGATAGGCAGAGAGACAGCCCAGCTCCACGATGAGGTACATAGCATGTTTACCTGCACCTGGACACGGGGGCGAGCCAGTCAGTGATGAATCAAGAAGCCTTTGAGAGGCTATGGGACAATCAAGCTGCACGACCCAAGTTGGTCCCGATTGAGGCAAAGTTGTGCACCTACACCGTTGTTGCGCAGTTGGTAGCGCAAATGTAAAGGTACTCCATTGATGGCGCAGTGCACAAGTTACCTCTGCGGATTGTTGCAGGTGATGGACCAACGTTACTCGGAAGTAGGTGGATGGAGAAGATCGATTGGAAGTGGGAAGACTTCAACCCTCCAACGATCGACGTCCTCGGCATTCGGAGGCAAAGCAAGCCCCCACCTGAGGTTAGATCCGGCACCAGAGAGCAGACCAGCACAGCACCCGAGGCACAGACTGCTTAGCGCGACTGCGTGAAGATGATCCAGCTGAGACGACCTGAGTGCACCTTCCAGTCTCCAGTGGCAGGACTGTGGAGGAAGAAAATCGGATTCAAAGGCAACTTCCCAGCATCGGTGGCAGAACCCGGGGAGAAGAGGATCACCTCAGTCGACATTATGGATGGAGGAAAGATGGCGCCCAAACCACGAGATGAGGCGCTGAAGAAAAAGGTGGCCAGACCACGAGGTGCAGCGCTGATGGAGCAACATGTGGCACCAAACGGAGAAGAGGATTGGGGTATAGCAAGCAAGGCTCTTTTAAAGGAGGCCTGCAATCCACTACAATTAAAGGGACAATTCCACACACTCAAGCAATGTAATAGTAACTGTAAGTCAGAGACAGAATGTGTAATTGATCATGTAAAATGTGTAAATGATGATCAGAATTGTGTACATACAATGAGCAAGGAAAAGGCACGATTATGTAAAATGTGTAATTGATGATCTGAATTGTGCACATGCAACCAGCGAGGAAAAGTCGCGCGATCGCTATTGGACCCACAGAATGTCCATCATAAGTAATGAAAAGTTATGCGATGTAGGATTTCAACTGCGTGCAGCCAATGCAGCGGGCAGACACCCATCGGGAACACACAGGTCCAGCGAGCTACCCAATGCTATAGTCTGCGTCCCAGGGACCAGGGTCATGCACCATCGAGTGTGCCCACAAGCAGCCAACACACACGAGCTGCAGAGCAAGCGATCTCAGCAGGGCAACGGCACCAGTATTGATACCATGCCCCTGACCAGCTCCACCTCTCAGGCACCCGATGGCACCAACTGCCACGAGCCTGAAAGCGCAGAATGTGCTAAGGCGCAGTCTCCAGACTCCATCGCCACCAAGGCCATACCTGTGAACCAAGGGTCACCTGCCCCAGTTCCCCCAAAGCAGACCGAGACCAGCCAGGATCCCAAACCAAACAACAGGCCACCGAGGCAGCAGTCCCCTGTGCCCTGCTAAGCAACAGATCTTCAGGGAGCAGCAGCAACCCAGGGCGCAAAGAAAGGACAGGGATGTCACAGTTATCTGTGAACCGGCCCGACGCTAGGGACCATGGCAACAGCCCCAAGAGCAGGCAACTTGAGCCAACCGGGTTCCCACTGCCAGCACTGGGTATTGCGCCACCACCAGACAGCAGGGACACAATACAGCAGCTCTGGAATTAGTTCGTCCTTACGCACCAGTCACTGCATCGATATGGTATCTCACCAGTCTAACGTACTTGTCTCACAACGGAATCACAAATGTAATGCAAACCTGTTTTCCTGAACTTGAATATAGATGAATGCAATAAGCCTCCGGCATAATCTATATATGGGGGTGGGGGGGGAGGCGGGGGAGAATGGAGTGGTCAGGGACACACACAAACAGCAACCACCAGCACTCTACTGCACCAACCACTCACCTAAGATTGAAACGACCTGCCAAGGATCAACCAGATAGAGCCCACATGGAGCTAAGCCCAGAGCACAGTCAATGCAGAGGCAATTTGCACTAAAGGTTCTGGGGAGAGTGATGTCATGTATCCTACATGGCTACTGTTGGTACTATCACACGGTGTGCCACCAGAGGGCACAGCAGTGGGAGACTCGTGGGTTACCTGTACAGGTGTGCCTGGCCTAGTATAAAAGGCAGGCCACCAGGTATGATCCTCACTCTGGAGTTAATGAATAAAGGACTAAGGTCACTACAGTTCAAGTACAACACATTGCCTCATGGAGTCATTACTAGAGCATCTAAGGACACAACAACCACTATGCTACCGTACCAATTGATTCATTTTGCAATCAAAAAGAACTGAAATGGCCACCATGGGATAGACAATTACATTATGTAGGAAGTGATGTCATGGGATTTTGCCTAAATCCTAGTAGAGTGGCAGGTGATTTGCTTGGTTGGATAAACCACCTATCCAAGCAGAGGGTACCTTTATTCCAAGAATGAAGACAACTATATCTAAGGGTCATTGCATGTGGGTAAGTAAAAAAAATCATTTGTTCTACTAGCCAGCCAATTATCAAACCTAATGTTAATTTCTAATGCTCTAATAAAAGGAAATTTGCAAAATAATTTTTCTCTTAAGTTTCATAGAACATAGTATATTGTATTTGTCATACATTAGTAGTATTGTAGTAATTTATTAGAACATGCTTTCGCTGCAACCATTTCTTGCCTCTCCTCAAAAGCCACTCTGTCTTCCCTGTTTTGGTACAATCAAGCCTTCCAAAGTTGTCATTATCATTAGTATTTGAGCATACCATGTGCAAAATTGGTAATATTTCTAGATGAGATTCCCTTAATGATTTACACTTTTTTAATAGTGTTAGCACCCAAGTCTACTTTATTTTTGTGCATAAACACTGTATTCATTTGCAATATTTTTCCCCAGTGGATATAATATTGCTAAAATTATACTGATTAATCTAAAACTTTTCAACAATTACTTCACTTTAAATAAGTCTATAAATGTTCAATAAATAAATAAATAAAATCTACAGAGCTTTACATATAGTCGATTGTTATTTGAATGTCAGCTTGCTTCAGGCAGTAGCACTCACCTCTAAGTTAGAAAGTTGTGGGTTCAAGCCCCACTACAAACTTGAGCACCATAATCTCGATTGACACTTAGGCATAGTACTCAGAGATAATTTCATTATTTGGAAGTACTGTCTTTCAGATGAGATGTTAAACCGAGGCTGTTTGCCAGCTAATTCCAATTAACTATTTGATTAAGTTCTTCGGTTGTCTTGGCCAACATTTTTCCCTCAACCAACATCACAAAAAATAGACTTCTAGTTATTTACTCATTTGCTGTTTGACCAAAGCTCTAGCTCTTTGGGACATCGTAAGGACCTGATAAGGCACTATCTAAATGCCAGTTCTTTCTTTATTTTCTTAACCCAATTTATTTATTTTTGTTAAAGCTGCATTTGTATTGTAAGAATGTGGCGTCATCCTTATGTAAACATTATTGCCTCCTAAAGCTCACATTTATATGAAAACTATTTAGCCACATTTTCTTTCTCTAGCATGGTCAGGAGGTGGTTATTTAAACTAAAAATTAAATGTTGTTTATGCCATTCAAAAGCTCCAATACTTTTTTTTTAAGCTGTTACTAGTCTATATTAAGATCTAAATGCTATAAATTTATATTCTCTCTGCTTAAAGTCCATGTAATTTTTTTCTATGTTGTGATTGTTTTAACAGTTAACCTTTTTCCTAGCATCTATTTAACAGTAGATGCTCGTGCATTAATCAGTTTACATAAATATTACTGGTTGCCTAATTAAATTCACCTAAAATTTCAGTTTACATTTTTTTTTTAAACTATTACAACAGCTAGAATCTGAAAGCTGTGTGATTCCAAAACTTTTCAGCAATAGGAAAAGTTTTTTAAACATAGATCAACGGCATTTACTCCACTTCTCACCATATCCCCCAATCGCTCTCCCTCAAGAAATGCATTCATTTGTCTCTTGAACCCATTAGTACTGCCTGTTAACTTATTCTACAACTTAATTACCTGTTTGGTGAGAAAAAAATCTGCTCGATTTCTTTATCCCAACTGCTTTAACTTGTGCCCCTGGTATTTGAACCCTTTGTCATAGTCATCAATTTGCCTGGATCTGTTTTGTCAACGCCCTTTTTAATCTTGAAAACTTCAATTACGTCATCTTGAAATCTCCTCTTTGCCAAAGAAAATAAGCTCAATTTCCTTAGCCTCCCCATATAATTTAAACGATTCTCGTAATCATCTCCCTTGCTTACTTGTATATTCTCTCAAGGGCAATAATTTCCTTCCTATGATTAGGTGACCAGACTCATATATGCCAACCTAGAAAACTAGCAAAGGGTGACACAATCCTCCAAAAGTTGACAATTCAAGAAAAGCCCTGCCATGTGAAAATGAGCAGCAACATGGACTTTCCAACTGAAGTGTTAGGTATATGCATTATTCCTGCAAGTCAGTAGTTAATCACATCTTGGGGTCATTGTCCAATAGGAACATACTACTATTGGAGATTAGACAGGACAATGGGAAAACAGGAACAAGCAGATGGGTCGTCACCTTCCCACATTGTGTGAAAGGCATTCCATGTGAGGTGGTAATATCAAATTGGCCAGAACAATGGAGAGGCAGAAATAGAACAGAAAATGCTGGAAATACTCAGCAGGTCAGGCAGCATCTGTGGAGAGAAAATAGAGTTAATGTTTCAGGTCGATGATCCTTCGTCAGAACTGACACCAATATGGTTTATAGTGGCTCCAGTGTCAACGTGGACCATGTACAGTAGACACCTCAAGTCACTGGCGAAATACCACCAATTATGTCTCCGCAAGATCCTGCAAATCCCCTGGGAGGACAGACGCACCAACGTTGGCGTCCTTGACCAGGCCAACATCCCCAGCATCAAGGCACTGACCACACTTGATCAGCTCTGCTGGGCGGGCCACATTGTTCACATGCCAGACACAAGACTCCCAAAGCAAGCGCTCCACTCGGAACGCCTACAAGGCAGGCGGGCCCAAGGTGGGCAGAGGAAACATTTCAAGGATATCCTCAAAGCCTCCTTGATAAAATGCAACATCTCCACTGATACCTGGGAGCCCCTGGCCAAAGACCGCCCTAGGTGACAGAAGTTCATCCGGGAGGACGCTGAGCACCTCGAGTCTCATCGGCGAGAGCATGCAGAAGCCAAGTGCAGACAGCGGAAGGAGCGTGCGGCAAACCAGTCCCACCCACCCTTTCCTTCAATGACTGTCTGTCCCACTTGTGACAGAGACTGTAATTCCCGTATTGGACTGTTCAGTCACCTAAGAACTAATTTTTGGAGCGGAAGACAGTCTTCCTCGATTTCGATGGACTGCCTATGATGATGATGATGGCTATAGTGGCTATTTTATTGTCAACAAGAAAAAGATTAATACATGCAAGTATTAAATTGATTAGTAGTCAAACAACAAGATGTTGAACAGAGGTGCTAACTACAGTTTTGATGGTTCAGGGGGAGGGACAGGTGTGTTGCTGGAGTGATTGACTCTGCAGGAGAGGAAACAGTCTATACAGTTTCCTTGTTCCCTGGGTTTAAAAGCAGACCAGGTTTGCAGTTTAAGTTGTAACACAAGGAGCCACGCTTCTGGTATAGAGTCAAGGAACGGGAGGAAGGCACAGGATTCTACCCAGAATAGGAGCAGGTAATATCAATTCTTGCTCTGTGCTGTTAACTATCGCTTAAATAATCGCATGTATTAATCCTTTACTTGTTGGCAATAAAATAGCCACTATAAACCATATTGATTTCACCGTATTGGTGCCAGTCTCAAATTATTATTTTTTTTAATCCTGAAGGGGAAATCCAAATTCTGAAGGCATAAAATTGACAGTGTATTTCTAGGACGATCTGGGGTGAGCTTCTCTGGAAAATGTTGAACTTTTCCATTCAAAATTAAGCACACTGGTTCATTTTAAGCACTCTTATATTTCACAAATTAATAGATATTTAATCTAATAAAAACAAAAAACACAATGACATCTGGATTTTCAACAGACCAACCATACCATACCTAACTCAAAAGTTACGTCAACAGTCACTCTTCCTCATCCATCCCGCACCGTCCCAGTTCACAAACGCACTCCAGGCACAACTCACAGAGACACAATACTTCATCTGACTTCCCTCTTTTTTTTTTACAGAGACATTCTCTAATTGAGTCACACTAACCATTTAAACACTATAGTGACACTTCCACATTTCTTTTTGGTTTATTTCAAATATAATGAGCAGCAGTGCTTTTAGGATGTACTATTTTCTAATGTTACTTTATAGCATGCATAGTTAGAAAACTACAGACAATTTTTTTTTGCAGTTTTGAAGTGAGAGTTTTTTTAAAGTTTGAAATCTGTGAAGGTCATTCAGCCTCAATGGGGTCGTTATTCTTGTACTGTTTTCAGTATAATTATTCTGTGACATGTTTTGGATATAAACAGCACTGTTAGCAGGTGAATGCAATACATTCATCTTCTGTGGTTGCCATGTGAAATAAACTTTTTGATAAATTTGAGACATTTGTCAGAAATTAATTCCACTACTCTACTGTATTATATAAAATCAATGTCAAACATGATGGCTTAAAATATGATTTTGAAGTTTTGGGATTGCTAAACATAATAAATCATTGCTTGTGATTGCAGTATAGCTATTGTGTAAACTCCACAGCAACCTATTCATCAAATTAAATATGTATCTTGCTGCTAGTGAGCAGGTGGCAATGCAATGAATAGGGTCCACACTTCAAGTCTCCATTTCATGCAGGCTGATAATTTAAAAACTACGCAACACATATAATGAATGTTGTAATTTCTGAACTGAACAACTGGTATGTTGGACGTAATAGTAATTGATGGATGGCAACCTCTGGGCAAATGCATAACTATTGGCAAATATTTTCAAGTGCATTGGAGTATGCAAAGTTGATCACAATTGTAGAATAACTGAAGTGTAAGGGGAGGTGTGAGATGGAGTTTTCAAATCTTGAGATAGATAGATTTTTGTTAGATAATCACAAGGGATATGAAGCAAATGTGGGGAAATGGAGTTGAAGTTCAGATCAGCCATGATCTAATTGAATGCCCTCTCCTATTCCTTATGTTCCTAATGTTTTGCTGCTTCTCACCTTCCCTGAATGCTTCCACTCTCCTCGGTCAGTCCCTGGCCTTCCTATTCTCTCCTATCCTCAACGTCAGGATTTCTCACTTTTCTGGATGCCACACCTCTGTTCTGTTTACCAGTCCTGATAAGTGTTGATCAGCCATTTGATTGGTGCATGCTAATCACATGGGGTGGAGGCCCTGACCTGCGTGAGAACAGCAGCAGCAGGTCGGGGCCATAAAAGGAGCAGTGAGTGGCCTCGAGAGCAGCGTGGAGGCATACTACGGTGAAGGAGCGCCGAGAGATTGGAAAGGAACGTGATTGGGGCCCAGGAGAGGCGTGAGAAGAAGCGAGGGCCCAGGGGCAGCACGGGCCAGCCCACACTGCGATATGTGTGTGCACTCGGTCTGTGCAGCAGAGCAGGTCTCCAGTCATCTTGGATAAGCCTTGCCACTGGACCAAGACCTAGCTTTGTCGTGCCCATGTGGTGGCTGGTGTGCAATGGCCAGCCCACGTTAAAAAAATCCACGCACAGGCACCTTCCACCTTCCACCCTTCAGGATGTAGTTTGGGACCGGAATATCAACACCTGTGAACTCATCCTTTTTTGGCGTGGAAGCAAGTCATCCTCATTTCGAGGGACTGCCGATGATGATGAGCTAATCACATGACAAATAATATCATGCGGTTTTCCATAGACCGATAAGATCATTCAAAAATGTGTGAAAATAAGGCGTGACACAGAAAGCACTCAATTTTTTCATTTATATATTTAGTCTTCCTTTCAGAACTTTGTTCTTTTACTTACCTTTTCTCGACCCAAAACAATTATTTTCCTGATTGTGCTTTCTATTTGTAAGATATTTAAACTTTTCAAGTGACCACAACTATTTACAACTCTTCTCTCCCTCTGTTTGTTACTGTATCCAGGGTACTGCATAGCTGGTAATAATATGCTATAAAAACAGCAAATGCTGGACATACTCAGCAGGTCAGGCAGCATCTGTGGCGAGAGAAGCAAAGTTAACATTTCCAGTCGATGACTCTTTATCAGAACATGGTATAATATCATGGTATAATATGCTGCTGTGATGTTATAATGGAACAGTCAGAGGGATAACTTCATGAAAATCGATCCAGATTTCACAGATTTAGAAACTTATTGGAAAAGGGGATCTTTCGAGACTGTGAAAATCTGATCAATCTGATATTCTGGTGGTTTAATTAGTATTATATATAGCTCCAAAAAGTAACATTTAGTAAAATTCCTTCTCAATAAAATGAGTGAAATCATGGCTTGATCATTGTTTATCTTATCGCCCATGCACCAATCCATTTGCTCAAGAGTGATAGTCAAGACATTCAGTTTTAACAATATAGATGTTTACTATTACCTGTATTACCTTTTTTGCACCTTCTTTTAAGCATACTGCATATTCAAACTTATCTGTTCAATTTTCATTTAATTTTCTAATTGGATTTATGTATTCTATAATGTTTCATTATAAAAAGAAACTTTCATATGTTAGTGCTGAAACTTCACCAAAAAGTTTAATTATTAATTTTTAGACCTTTTAAATAACCTCACAGAACAATGACTTATAAGTATGATTTAAAGATCCTGTTCTCAAGTCGCCTCTCCCCTTGGGAAAACAATGAAATTGGTCTGCCAAATGTAGCTCGTTAGGCATGACATTCATATATTTTTATTTAAACTTTCTTTTGAAGGAAAATAAAGTGACACATTTTAAATGGTATACAATCTATTTTACTCATTAATTTTCAATGATCTGTCAACAATGATCATAAAAGAGCAAACTTGAAAACTATCTGTACAGTAGCAATCCAGTAAACATTAATCGGAACGGATTCAGAAGGGGAAGATCCTGCCTGATCAACTTCCTCAACTACTTTGAGGAAGTGACACCCATCTGGACTGTGGATATCATTATGACGTGGTGTACCTTGACTTCCAAAAGGCTTTTGACGAAGTTCCAGATGAAAGGCAATGAATTAAACTCAAAAGTGTGGGGATTCAGGGTAAATCCTGGGCATGGATAAGAAACTGGTTGAAGGGTAGACTCTTTTGAGGACTTATGTGTGCTTGGAAGTGCTGCTTGGGCTACCTCAACTATTTTCGTTATGCACATTAAACAAATGCCCCCTGCAAGTGGGGGGGCTGTCACACTCCAAAATAAATGTATTTTCCAGTGTTGGGCTACCTCAGGGCTCAGTACTAATACCACTGCTGTTTCTAATTTACATAAATTACTTCAACAAAATTAATTGGCACTTGGAATGGAAGCCAGCACGGATTTGTTAAAGACAAATTTTGTTTAACTAACTTGATTGAGATCTTTGATGAAGCAATGGAGAGGATGGATGAGGGTAGTGCAGTTGATGAAAGGCATTTGATAAAGTACCTCATAATAGACTTGTTAGAAAATTTAAGCCCAGGGTATTAAAGGGGCTGCATGGATATGAAATTCGTCAAAGCACAGGAAGCAGAGAGTAGTGGTGAGCTGTTGTTTTTCAGATTGGAGGGAAGTATACAATGGTGTTCCCCTGGGGATAGATATTGGGATTACTGCTCTTTTTGATATATATTAATGATTTGGACTTCGGTAGACAGGGGCATCATTTCAAAGTTTGCAGATGACACAAAACTTGGAAATCTAGTAAACAGCGAGGAGGATAGTAACAGACTTAAGGAGGACAGAATTACAAAAGCAAAATACTGCTGATGCTGGAATAAAAACAGATCATGCTGGAAATCTCAGCGAGTCAGGCAGCATCTGTGGCAAGAGAAAGCAAAGTTAATGTTTTGGGTCGATGACCCTTCATCAGAACTGGAGAGTGTTCAGAAAGAACACATACTTAACAAGCACTGAAAGGGGGAGGGGAAGAAAGAACAAAAGGGAAGGTCTGTGATAGGGTGGAAGACAGGTGAGAATCGAGAGACAAAAGGGATGATGGGCCAAATTGAAATGGTATTGCCAGGAGTTAGAAAAACATTAGTCAAGATAGGATGTGAATAGCGGGATAATGACCAGCTGCTGTGAGAGACCAGGAGAAAAAAAGAAACCGGCTCGGGGGTTGGGAGCCAAAGATTGGCAGCGGTTACACTCTGAAATTGTTGAACTCGATGTTGAGTACAGAAGGCTGTAAAGTGCCTAAACGAAAGATGAAGTGCTGTTCGTCGAGCTTGCGTTGAGCTTCGTTGGAACCAAGGATGGAGAGGAGGACAGAGACAGATTGTTGAAATGGCCAGGCACATGGCAGCTGAAATTTAACGCAGAGAAGTGTGAAATGATTAATTTTAGTAGGAGGAATCAGAAGAGGCAATATAAATTAAATGGTACAATTTTAAAGGGGGTTCAGGAACAGAGAGAGGTCTAGGTGTGTATACAAGTCTTTGAAGATGGCAGGACAAGTTGAGAAGGCTGTAAAAAAGGCATCCTTGGTTTTATAAACAGAGGTAGAGAGTACAAAAGCAAGGAAGTTATGCCATTCATAAAACACTGGTTTGGCTCCAGCTGGAGTATTGTGTTCAATTCCAGGCACCACACTTCAGGAAGGATGTCAAGGCCTTAAAGAGGGTGCAGAGGAATTTATTAGAATAGTATCAGGGATGTAAGATTTCAGTTATGTGGAGAGACTAGTGAAACTGGGGTTGTTCTCCTTGGAGCAAAGAAGGTTAAAGGGAGATTTGATAGAGCTGTTCAAAATCTTGAAGGATTTTGTTTGAGTAAATAAGGAGAAATGTTACCAGAAACATAGAAAATAGGTGCAGGAGTAGGCCATTCGGCCCTTCGAGCCTGCACCGCCATTCAATGAGTTCATGGCTGAACATGCAACTTCAGTACCCCATTCCTGCTTTCTTGCCAGGGTCAGTGATCAAAGACACAGATTTAAGGTGATTGGCAAAAGAACTAGAAGTGAGATAAGGATGTTTTTTTACGCAGTGAGTAGTTATGAACTGGAATGCACTGCCTGAAAGGGTGGTGGAAGCAAATTCAAGAATAACTTTCAAAAGGGAATTGGATAAATACTTAAAGTAAAAATGTGCTGGTGTATGGAAAAAGAGCTGGGGGGTGGGACTTAGCAGATAGCTCTTTCAAAGAGCGACATAGGCACAATGGACCAAATTACCTTCTATACTGTATCATGCTAAATATTATTAAAAAGTATTTCATTGGCTGTAAAGCACTTTGAGATGTTTGGTGTTCATGACAGGCACTATATAAATGCAAGTCTTTCTTTCTTTATGGTCAAATTTGAAGATGGTACCAAACTAAGAGGGGTGGTGGAACCATAAAGGTCAGTTCATAAATTACAGAATGAATAGAACAATGGCAGATGAAATTTAATGCAGACAAGTGTAAAGTGCTACAAATAGGAACAAAAAATAGATGATGCCTGTATTCCATAAATAGTGTTCAAATAGCTGAGGATGAAGCTGAATGAAATCCAGCTGTCTTAGCAGACTCAATGCTGAACATTTCTAACCAATGCAGAGCAGCTATCAACCACACCAATTGGATGTTGAACTATGTGACAGAAGCAGTAGAATATAAATCAGAGCAGGTAATGATTAAATTTTATAGTGCTCTGGTCAGACTGCACCGTAAATACTATCTCCAGTCCTGGTTGCCAAGAAACAACAAAAAAATTGAAGCTGTGAAGGCAGTGCAGAGTAGAGCCACGAGGCTAATCCCCAGTGTCAAGGGTATGAGTTATGAGAAGAGACTGGAGAAAATTGGGCTTTTCAGGAGCTGTCCAAGATCTTTCTTGAGGTTTATAAGGGTGAAGAAAACATTAAAAATATTACTTTAAATTAAACTTCAGAAACAAATAGGGACATGGGCTCAAATGAGAGAAGGGTACTTTTCGGATATCAGGAGGTTCTGCTTCATACAAACAATTATCAACAAGTAGAATAAACTTTCAGATAGAGCAGTGGAGGCAAACATCCTGCAATAATTTAAGAAGCAATTGGGTGCTACAATGGTGGGGAAGGGTCTTGGGATCTCTGGATTTTTGAGTCAAAGGGCTGAATTGCCGTCCTAATCCATAATGGTCAGTAACCTTGTGAAATCTCATTCTTTTAGAGTGAGAAAATGACATTCATTTTAGTTTAAAGTGTATTAAGTGTGACTCACTGAGAAATGTACAGCAACAGGGCAGTGCATCTCATTTTTATTAAACAAAATTATAAATGTCTCAACACTAATGACAGCAATAACAACCCAAAAACGCTCATCAGCGGGGAAATGTTAAGAGTTAAATTTAAGACTTAAAAAAAGTGAGGCAGATTATAAACGAATGTTAGATTGTTTTTTTAATGAATTATATACATTAAACCACTCCAGCTGAGAGTTGGCAGGTAATTTAGAACCAGCAAGAGTGAAACGTTCTGCAAAAACACATTTTAAAATGGGCGTTGATTTTTTTTAGTTTATCAGTTGCAGTTTTTAAATCGAAACTGGCGGCAGTCTGAGACTCTCGAAAGTGAATTGGTAATAATGTCCATGCTGTGACGGGCAGGGTTTCGAATTATATTTTTTTGCTTTTTTTTTACGGGTGTGCGGCGAGCCGCCGTTGCCGGGTGAATCAGCTCGGCCTGGCGGTGGAAGCGGCCGCTGCAGCTCGGCGGTGCTCCCGTCCCTCAGCCAGTGAGAGCAACTCGAACCGGGGCGGGGGGAGGAGGGAGCGAGCAGGCCGCGTCCATCCGTAATCGCCTCATAAACAAACCATCGCGATTTGAACCGACATGTTGAGCCGCGCCGTCCCGCGATCCATGGCAGCGGTGTGAGCGATGCCGAGAGCCGGCCAGCAGCGCAGCCCAGTGCCGCCGCCGCCGCCGCCGCCTCCTCCCCGCCCCCCTCTCGCTGGCTCGCAGCCTTCATTCCCTTCGCTTGTTGTCCCGGTGCTGAAGAGCAGCGGGGGCTGCCGCACGGCGCTGAGTCCAGCCCGCCCCAGCCGGTGAGTGTGTGTGTCCAGGAGGAGGAGGAAGCCGGTGGCGAGGCCGCGGTTTCAGGATGGTGAGTACAGTGTCCCGCGGGGGGCGGGGGGGGGGGGAGAGGGAGGGAGGCTGGTTGTGTTTTCGGTGGGCTGGGTTGTTGGCGACGGCCCCGGGCGCCCTGGAAACGCGCAGGCTGCGCTGTTGTGAAGTTGAGTCTAGGCCGCTTCTCTCTGTTAAACTTGAGACTGACGTCCCTTTTTGTTCAGTTCCGTTTCAAACCTCATTTTTTTGAGCAGCTCGTTTTAAATCTTCCGCCGTGGTCTATTTAATTATCCGTTTGCCTTGCTTTCTGCTCAATGTCTTGAGGAAGTTTTACAATTTTTTTGACGTTGAGTAAAGTAGAATTAAGCAGGTTTCACAATTGTTTCAGACCAAATGTACACTTAAAATGGTACGCACTGCTTTAGACTCTCGTATTTTGTCTCTATGTTGCGTAGTATTACAAAGTGTAAAAAAATTGACTTGAATCTATTGTTAACTTATAATGTTGCAGTAATAGTAAATTAAACTGCCAGTACCATGTCTTATGTTTCATAATGGGTACAATTTTTCAGTTTATGTCGAGTGAATAAATTCTCTTCCTGGTCCATCTCTCGCACAATGTGATGATGTAGAGGCCTTCAGTCAAAACTTCTGCTAAAGCCTCGTCGTCATAGAATCATAGAAATTTGCAGCACAGAAGAAGGCCATTCAGCCCATCGTGCCTGTGCTGGCTCTTTGAAAGAGCAGTCATGCTTGGTCCCACACCCCTGCATTTTAGCCGTAACCCTGTAAGTTCCTCATCATCAAGAACCTGTCCAATTCCCTTTTAAAGTTATTTATGGAATCGGCTTCCACCACCTTTTCAGGTTGAGTGTTCCAGATCCCAACAACGGACTGAAACATTTTACATAAGAACATAAGAATTAGGAACAGGAGTAGGCCATCTAGCCCCTCTAGCCTGCTCCGCCACTCAACAAGATCATGGCTGATCTGGCCGTGGACTCAGCTCCACTTACCCGCCCGCTCCCCATAACCCTTAATTCCCTTATTGGTTAAAAATCTATCTATCTGTGATTTGAATACATTCAATGAGCTAGCCTCAACTGCTTCCCTGAGCAGAGAATTCCACAGATTCACAACCCTCTGGGAGAAGAAATTCCTTCTCAACTCGGTTTTAAATTGGCTCCCCCGTATTTTGAGGCTGTGACCCCTAGTTCTAGTCCCCTACCAGTGGAAACAACCTTTCTGCCTCTATCTTGTCTATCCTTTTCATTATTTTAAATGTTTCTATAAGATCACCCCTCAGCCTTCTGAACTCCAACGAGTAAAGACCCAGGCTACTCAATCTATCATCATAAGGTAACCCCCTCATCTCCGGAATCAGCCTAGTGAATCGTCTCTGTACCCCCTCCAAAGCTAGTATATCCTTCCTTAAGTAAGATGACCCAAACTGCACGCAGTACTCCAGGTGCGGCCTCACCAATATCCTGTACAGTTGCAGCAGGACCTCCCTGCTTTTGTACTCCATCCCTCTCGCAATGAAGGCCAACATTCCATTCGCCTTCCTGATTACCTGCAAACTAACTTTTAATTGCCGGTGCTTTTAGTGTCCCCCTCCCCTTTTATAGGGGGCACTTGGAAAAAATTTGATTCTGTGCCCAAAAAAAACCCCCCCAAAAATAAAAAAAGGGCCTTGTAAATGTTGGTGTTTCCCCCAGATCGGGGGGCACGGTTTAATGTTTTTTGTTGACTCCTAAAAGAGTTTCATGCACAAGGATCCCCGGTCCCTCTGCACCGCAGCATGTTGTAATTTCTCCCCATTCAAATAATAATCCCTTTTACTGTGTTTTTTTCCCCACATTTTCCGACATTGTATTCCATCTGCCAAATCTTAGCCCATTCGCTTAACCTCTTTGCAGCCTCTCTGTGTCCTCTACACAACCTGCTTTCCCACTAATCTTTGTGTCATCTGCAAATTTTGTTACACTACACTCTGTCCCCTCTTCCAGGTCATCTATGTATAGTGTAAACAGTTGTGGTCCCAGCACCGATCCCTGTGGCACACCACTAACCACCGATTTCCAACCCGAAAAGGACCCATTTATCCCGACTCTCTGCTTTCTGTAGCCAGCCAATTCTCGATCCATGCTAATACATTTCCTCTGACTCTGCGCACCTTTATCTTCTGCAGTAACCTTTTGTGTGGCACCTTATCGAATGCCTTTTGGAAATCTAAATACACCACATCCATCGGTACACCTCTATCCACCGTGCTCGTTATATCCTCAAAGAATTCCAGTAAATTAGTTAAACGTGATTTCCCCTTCATGAATCCATGTTGCGTCTGCTTGATTGCACTATTCCTATCTAGATGTCCCGCTATTTCTTCCTTAATGATAGCTTCAAGCATTTTCCTCACTACAGATGTTAAACTAACCGGCCTATAGTTACCTGCCTTGTGTCTGCCCCCTTTTTTAAACAGAGGCGTTACATTAGCTGCTTTCCAATCTGATGGTACCTCCCCAGAGTCCAGAGAATTTTGGTAGATTATAACGAATGCATCTGCTATAACTTCCGCCATCTCTTTTAATATCCTGGGATGCATTTCATCAGGACCAGGGGACTTGTCTACCTTGAGATCCATTAGCCTGTCCAGCACTACCCCCCCTAGTGATAGTGATTGTCTCAAGGTCCTCCCTTCCCACATTCCCGTGACCAGCAATTTTTGGCATGGTTTTTGTGTCTTCCACTGTGAAGACGGAAGCAAAATAATTGTTTAAGGTCTCAGCCATTTCCACATTTCCCATTGTTAAATCCCCCTTCTCATCTTCTAAGGGACCAACATTTATTTTAGTCACTCTTTTCCGTTTTATATATCGGTAAAAGCTTTTGCTATCTGTTTTTATGTTTTGCGCAAGTTTACTTTCGTAATCTATCCTTTATTGCTTTCTTAGTCATTCTTTGCTGTCATTTAAAATTTTCCCAATCTTCTAGTTTCCCACTAACCTTAGCCACCTTATATGCATTGGTTTTTAATTTGATACTCTCCTTTATTTCCTTGGTTATCCACGGCTGGTTATCCCTTCTCTTACCGCCCTTCTTTTTCACTGGAATATATTTTTGTTGAGCACTATGAAAGAGCTCCTTAAAAGTCCTCCACTGTTCCTCAATTGTGCCACCGTTTAGTCTGTGTTCCCAGTCTACTTTAGCCAACTCTGCCCTCATCCCACTGTAGTCCCCTTTGTTTAAGAATAGTACGCTCGTTTGAGACACTACTTCCTCACCCTCAATCTGTATTACAAATTCAACCATACTGTGATCACTCATTCCGAGAGGATCTTTTACTAGGCGATCATTTATTATTCCTGTCTCATTACACAGGACCAGATCTAAGATAGCTTGCTCCCTTGCAGGTTCTGTAACATACTGTCCTAAGAAACAATCCTGTTTTATCCTAACCTCGACTTTAGATCTTTTGCCAATGATTTTAAATCTATGACCTCTGCAATATGATTGTGAAATCATAATGCAATTAAAGAGAAAAACAAAAATTTGTGCTTTTGACTTCCGTTACAATAGACTGTACAGGCTTTGTTACTGATTAACAGATTATATATTAAAATATAGGAAGATGTGGGTTGAAAGGAGTATGGGCTGGCACATGGTTTAGGGGTTCTGATAACAACGCAAAGTTCAACTGTTGATTTTATTACTGCCAAATAGCACATTAGTACCTAGTTGCTATACTGTATGTGGCTTCATTCTAGATAGTTTTATCACTTTAAAAACTAACAAACACTAGGGTTTATGTCTAGAGGGATTGAATTGAAAAGTAGGGAAGTTATGCTAAACATACAGGTGCAGGAGTGGGCCATTCGGCCCTTCGAGCCTGCACCACCATTCAATAAGATCATGGCTGATCATTAACCTTAGTACCCCTTTCCTGCTTTCTCTCCATACCCCTTGATCCCTTTAGCCGTAAGGGCCATATCTAACTCCCTCTTGAATATATCCAATCCAATCAACTGGACTTGTATCGAACCTTGGCTAGACCACACCTGGAGTACAACGTTCAATTCTGGTCACCATATTATAAAAAGGATACAGAGCCGCTGGAGAGGGTGCAAAAAAAGATTTACAAGGATGATACCAGAAATATGAGGGTATACCTGTTGGGAAAGGATGAACAGGCTGGGGGTCACCTCTCTTGAAAAAAAGAAGGCTGAGGGGTGACTTAATAGAGGTTTTTAAAATTATGAAAGGTTTTGATAGAGTAGATACAGTGAGAGTGTTTCCACTTGTGGCGAAGAGCAAAACTAGAGGTCATCAATACAAGATAGTCACCAAGAAATCAAATAGCAATTCAGAAGTAACTTCTTTACCCAGAGAGTGGTGAGAATTTGGAACTCACCACCACAGGGAGTGGTTGAAGTGAAATAGTGTGGAGGCGGGAGAAGCGAATAGAGGGTTATGCTGATACTTAGATGAGGAAAGATGGGAGGAGGCTAGAGTGAAGCATAAACATTGGCATGGATTGGTTGGGCTGAATGGCCTGCTTCTGTCCTGTATATCCTGTGTAATCCTGTCATATCCTGTGTAATCCTGTCACTAAATATACACTTACTAGAAATGCCTGCTTATGATAAAGAATACATGAAGTACATAAGTTTTTGAAGTCCTCGTCACTATTGACCATTCCCTCAATTTAGTGTCGTCTGCAAATTTAAAAATTGTGTTTTTGATTCCAAACTCTAAATTGTGAACAACAGTGGTCCTTGTGGAATACCATTACCCACCTACTGCCACTATGAATAGCTACCCTTTACCCCTACTCTCTGCCTTCTGTTTTGAAGCCAGCTAGCTATCCATTCTGCTACTTGTCCCCTGGCTTTGCATTCCCTGACATTCATTGGTCTATTAAGTGGTAGCTTATTGAAGGTCTTTTGGAAATCCTGATAAATTACAACTACTGCAATACCCTTGTCTACCCTCTCTGTTACCTCTTCAAAAAATTCAATGAGGTTGGTCAAGCAAGTCTTCCTCTTTTGAAATCCATGCTGACTATACGTTGTTATATTTTTGGTTTCTAGATGTTCTATTTTCTACTTTTAGTAGGGATTCCATTATTTTTACCACCACTGATGTTAAGCTGATGTCATTCTTATTGACATGTGCTGCATTAATGTGAGAGCCTCCCAAACAGAACTATGGTCTGTGGCCCCCAGCAAGCTGCTCAAAGCCGTGCAGTATTTGTGCATCATTAGTGGTACAGGTTGAACCTCCCTTATCCGGCACCACCTCTCATCCGGCACTATTACCAGCCACTCCGACATGAACAAATTGAAGTCCTTCCTCGCTGCCGACTCCCACAATCGCTGGCCTGACCCCGCGGTCCACGGCCCCCCCCCCCCCCCCCCCCCCCACGATCTCTCTGCACTCCCAGCCCCAAGCCAGATATCCCCTTGCTCAGTACCTGTACCATCTAATTTAACATGACCTCCCTTCATCTTGCAAAATCCCTTATCCAGCACAGGCCAGGTCCCGAGGGTGCCGGATAAGAGAGGATCAACCTGTATTGTCAAACTTCAATAACCACCACCCAAATTTAGGGTACGTTTATGCTACAAAGTTGTTTCTGCTTTGCACCGATCATGATATTCTAACGTAAACCACGAGTGAGGACCTGTTCTGAATCTATAGGGATGTAGTGAGCGACATCTAGGAGGGGTGGTTTCACATCATTTATGATTTGCCACCACATGGTGTGTAACTCCAGTGCAACCTCAAACAAGATTTTAAAAGTGCCCATGGGATCCTGTGGATGCCCTGAAGACTTTTGAATCTTGACTGCAGTTAATTTTAATGTTTAGGAAGTGTGGATGCTGCCACCTGCACACTCTGAACCTTTCATTTTTAATAACTGGGAGAGGAGCACCATATACAGAGCTCTCTGGGCATGAGATTCCAGCCAGGCAGTGTAAAAAGGTTGCTGCCTGGCTGGAATCATATACCTTGTGGGAAGAGACTGCAGTTTTGTTTTCATGCTTTTCTTAACATTCTTTTTGTAAAGATTTGATACTTGTTACATTAATAACTTTAAATTTCTATCTCTCTGCATTTCCACTTATCTGCTTAATTTATGTTGGAGCATTTCCTTTTAAATTTAGACTAAAATGTCTGTTTGGCCTAATAAGTTTGCCTTTGCAATTCTAATTTCATGCCATAATGAATGTTATGTGCGTAGTGAAAAAAATCCACCTGTTCTCTTTATCTCTAGGATGTGAGTTCAAATGCAGCCAGGGAATGAGCTGGATTTAAGTTGTTTTATACTTTCTGCTGCCTGTATGGACACTGAAATGAGTTCATGTTTTGACCCAACAATTACTGTGCTCTGGTCTAAAGTACAAAGTTGTCTAATTTCACACACATTGGGCCCAAGTTTCGGCCTCAGTTGCTCTTGACTTTTTTGGAGCAACTGGTGTAGAACGGAGTATCTTGGAAATTCAAATTCTCGGCATTTAGTTTGCTCCAGTTCTAGTCAGTTCGAACAGTTTCACTTTGGAACAGAATTTTTTTTTCAAAAGGGGGCGTGTCCGGCCACTTACGCTTGTTTTCAAAGTTTCGGCAGTGAAAACTTACTCCAAACTAACTTAGAATGGAGTAAGTGAAGATTTTTGTACGCTCGAAAAATCCTTGTCTACACTTTAGAAAATCAGGCGTAGGTTACAAATCAGGTGTAGGGAATGGGGAGGGAGTGGGGGGGGTTTAAAAGGGAAGTTTAAAAACAGTAAACACTTCAGTTTTACAAATAAAGAGCCATCATCAATAATAAATGATAAAAACATCAATAAATCAACCAATAAATAAATCAAAAAAATTAAAAAATAATTTTTTAAAATCAATAAATAAAACATTTTCTACTTACCGACTGCAGCACCGGGAGCCCTCCAACAGCGTGCTGGGATACCCCCCCCCCCCCAGTGTGTCTCTGTCTCTATCTGTCTGTCTGTGTGTCTCTCTCACTCTCTGTCAGTGTCTGTGTTTCTGACAGCGAGGGGAGGGAGGAGAAGGAGGAGGAGGAGGAGGAGGAGGAAGGGAGGGGGGGGAGCGGGGGTCCGGTCCGGGGGTGGGGGGAGAGCGGGGGTCGGTGGGTGGGGGGGGGGGGAAGGGGGGGAAGCAGGATTCGGGTCGGGAGGAAGCAGGGGGGAGGGGGGAGAGAGGCGGGGGTTGGGTCCGGTCCGGGGGGGGAGGGGGTGGGGGGAGAGAGGCGGGGGGAGCGTGGGTCCGGTCCGGGGGTGGGGGGAGAGCGGGGGTCGGTCGGGGGGGGAAGCAGGAGTCGAGTCGGGTCGGGAGGAAGCAGGAGCTGGGCGTGGGAGGAGACTTATTCACGCAGCCCCAGTGAGGCCATTCGGCCAGGGCTAGGGGGCTATGTGCTTCGGGCCCCTCCCACTCAGTTTTGGGCGCCTGGAGCTACTGCACATGCGCGCCCACTGTAGCGCGCATGTGCAGAGGTCCTGGCACTGTTTTCAGCGCAGGGACCTAGCTCCGCCCCCTACTGCTCGTGCTGCGCCACACCCGGCCCAAGAGGACCAGCAGGGAGCCGGAGAATCTGGAAGTTTTTTTTAGGCGCACTTTGTGGCGCGAAAAATGGGCGTCCTAGGCGCGGCCCGAAACTTGGGCCCATTGTTTCCCAATTTTTTTCCCCCTGTATCCTTTTGTAATGCTTTTCAAATGTCTTAGCTAATTTCATTTTAAATGATCCTTTCTGTGCAAAAACATCTTGTAACTTTCTTTTGTTCTTTTAGTGATGGTCCTTAGCCTTTTCCCATTTGATAGCGATTGAACCAGCAGAGATAACCTTTCACTGTTCATCCTCTTTCAGAATTTTGAGAACCTATATTATGATCCCTTTTTAACCTCTAGGCCAGTGAGAAAGCATTTCATAACTAACACCTCATTCCTAATATTGAAATGATTCTTCATTGTATCCTTTCTATGGTACTAATATCCTCCCTATAATAGTGTCCAGAACAACACACAGAATTCCAACTGTGGCTTAACCAATATCTGGCACAAATTCAACCTTGTTTTCTGATTTTTATATTCAATACCTCTATGTATAAAATACCATTTGTCTTTACAGTATTTTCCGCCTGCACTCTAATCTTTATGGATCTGTGTTCACCACTCTTGAGTCTTACCATTTAAGTATATACTGTATTTCCTTTTGTTGTTTTATTCCCCAAAATGTACTACACTTCTCTGTGTATTGAATTGTATCTATCAGCTGTTATCAATCTCCTGCAATCGTTCTAATGATTTGCTGTGCCCACTAATTTGCTATCGGCAAAGTTCACACCATTTCCTCTGTTGCCTGCGTTTATATAAATAGAAAACAACACAGACCCCTCGGGCACAGCATTCCTCACATCCCACCAATCTGAAAAAAACATCCCATCACTTTGCTTTAGTCCTCTAACCATCCTTCATGTGCATGCACTGCAAGTCTCTTCAGTTCTATGTGCCTTAATGTTTGGAACGGGCACCTTGTGTTAACTTATCAAACACCTTCTGATGATCCATGCATGCAAACAATATCTAATGCATTTTCTTTATACACCTCTTGATTGCCTCAAAAAATCAATTAAATCAGTCAAACCTGTGGTTAAGAGTACTGTGCATCTGAACGTGTCTGATATTACCAAAATGAAGAATGTTCCTCAGCATAGGCATTCCTGAGCTAATGAGTATAAACATTTCCCCCAAAATATAAATTAAGGCAAAGAATGCTGTAATTCATATTAGTGGGATGATTTATTTTTTCAGTTGTTGCAGATTTTTTTTAACTTAAGCACATACAAATGAAGAAGTCATGCTCTTCCTGCCAGTAACTAAAGGTTTCTGACCCGAAGCTACCAATTTGGAATGGCTAATTAACAACAACAACTTGCATTTATATAGCTCATGTGGCAAAGCGTCCCAAGATGCTTACCAATTTAAAAAAAAATGACAGAGCCACAGAAGGAGATAGGACAGATGTCCAAAAGCTTGGTCAAAGAGGTAGAAACATAGAAATTAGGTGCAGGAGCAGGCCATTTGGCCCTTCGAGCCTGCATCGCCATTCATTAAGATCATGGCTGATCATTCAACCTCAGTACCCCTCTCCTACTTTCTCTCCATGCCCCTTGATCCCTTTGGATCCCTTAGGTTTTAAGGAGCATCTTGAATGAGGAGCGAGAGAGGCGGAGAAGTTCAAGGAGGGAATTCGAGCTTGGGGCCAAGGCAGCTGAAAGCACGCGCCATTGGTGGTGTAATTAAAATCGCGGATGCTCAGGAGGCCAGAATTGGAGGGGTGTCGAGATCTTGAAGACTTGTAGGGTTGAAGGGGATTACAGAGATAGAAGGGTGAGGCAAGGAAGAGATTTGAAAATGAGGATGAGAATTTTAAAGTTGAGGTGTTGGCGTACCGGGAACCAATGTCGGTCAGCAAGGACCGGGAGAATGGGACTTGGACGAGTTAAGATACGGGCAGCAGAGTTTTGAATGAGCACAAGGCCAGGAGAGAATTGGAATAGTTAAGTCTAGAGGTAACAAAGGCAGGGATGAGAATTTCATCAGCAGATGAGCTGAGGCAGTCGGGTGGTGGTATGGAGGTGGAAGTAGGCAGTCTTGGTGATGGAGCAGATATGTGGCCAGAAGCTCCTCTCGGAGTCAAGGTTGTACCAAGGTTGGAAACGATCCGGCTCAGCTTCAGACAGTTACCAGGGTGAGGGATGGAAATGATAATCGGGCAATGGAGTTTGGCAGGGACCAAAGAAAATGGCTTCAGTGTTCCCAATAATTAGTTAATTAATGCTAATAGTTGTGTATCAAGTTATATGTTTGAAAATAACCTATAATTAGTGTTGTCATAAAGCTTCTTTAGTGTATATAGGAACATGTTGTGGGAAATAAAAAAATCATGTCTAAAACAATACACTTCCATGTTGTACAATATGGTTCCTTTGTGTGTAATGCTCAAATTGCTCCCACCATTATTTACAAAATGTGCCCACCAGTGCTATAGTTCAAATTTCTCTCTGCAGACGCAACCCAAGTTTGAAATGGCATTTATGATGGTACTGCAGAGCATTTATGTTCAAGTGGGCATAGTATGAACATTTCACTATCCTTCAGTTATGTTTAACTGAAATCCCACTTCAAGCATAGCTATTCAACATTCCTATACCTATATTAAGATTCACTGACTTTTCTTTAGTATTTATGACGCTTGATCTTTTATATCATACCTAATATTGGCTACCGTACAGTAGCTACACAGTTGGATGGAGTATAAATCAAGAAATAACAGAGGCTTGTAATAAAGGGAGGGCAATAATCATGGGTGATTTTAACCTTCATATTGATTGGACAAAGCAAATTGGCCAGGGCAGCCTTGAGGAGTTCATAGTGTATCCAGGATAGTTTCCTTGAACAGTACATTGTGGAACCAACCAGGGAACAGGCTATCTTCGATCTAGTACTGTGTAATGAGGCAGGATTAATAAATAATCTTGTAGTAAAGATCCTCTAGGAATGAGTGACCATAATATTCAATTGGAGGGTGAGAAAGTTGGTTCTCAAACCAGGGTCCGAAGCTTAAATAAAGGAGACTACAAAGCTACGAGGGCAGAGTTGGCTAAAGTGGACTGGGAAAATAGTCTAAAATATATGGGACCGTTGATGAGCAGTGGCAGACATTTAAGGAGATATTTCATAACTCAACAAAAATATATCCCAATGAAAAGGAAAAACTATAAGAGATAGGATAACCATCTGTGGCTAACTAAGGAAATAAAGGAGGGTATCAAATTGAAAACAAAGGCATACAATGTGGCCAAGACTAGTGGGAGGCCAGAGGATTAGGAAATGTTTAAAAGCCGGCAGAGAACGACTAAAAAAATGATTGAGTGAAGATAGATTATGAAAGTAAACTAGCACGAAATATAAAAACGGATAGTAAGAGTTTCTACAAGTATATAAAAAGGAAAAGAGTGGCTAAAGTAAATGTTGGTCCCCTAGAGGATGAGATTGGGGAATTAATAATAGAGAACAGGGAAATGGCAGAGACGTTGAACAAATATTTTGTATCAGTCTTCATGGTAGAAGACACTAAAAACATCCCAATAGTGGATAATCAAGGGGCTATAGGGAGGGAGGAACTTAATACAATCAATATCACTAATGAAGTAGTACTAGGTAAAATAATGGGACTAAAGGTGGACAAGTCCCCTGGACCTGATGGCTTACATTCTAGGGTCTTAAGAAAAATGGCTGCATAGATAGCTGATGCATTGGTTGTAATCTACCACAATTCCCTGCATTCTAGGGCGGTCCCAGCGGATTGGAAAACCGCAAATGTAATGCCCCTATTTTTAAAAAAAAGGAGGCAGACAAAAAGCAAGAAACTATAGACCAGTTAGCTTAACATCTGTCATTGGGAAAATGCTAGAATCCATTTTTAAGGAAGCAGTAGCAGGACATTTGGAAAAGCATGATTCAATGAAGCAGTCAGCATGGTTTTATGAAAGGGAAATCATGTTTGACAAATTTGCTGGAGTTTGAGGATGTAACGAGCAGGGTGGATAAAGGGGAACCAGTGGTATATTTGGATTTCCAGAAGGCATTCGCTGAGGTGCCACATAAGAGGTTACTTCACAAGATAAAAGTTCATGGGGTTGGGGGTAATATATTAGCATGGATAGAGGATTGGCTAACTAACCGAGAACAGAGAGTCGGGATAAATGGGTCATTTTCCGGTTGGCAAACAGTGACTAGTGGGGTGCCGCAGGGATCGGTGCTGGTTCCTCAACTATTTACAATCTATATTAATGACTTGAATGAAGAGACCAAGTGTAATGTAGCCAAATTTGCTGATGATACGAAGGTGGGTGGGAAAACAAATTGTGAGGAGGACACAAAATCTGCAAAGGGATATAAGACAGGCTAAGTTAGTGGGGAAAAAAATTGGCAGATGGAGTATAATGTGGGAAAATGTGAAGTTATCCATTTTGGCAGAAATAATAGAAAAGCAAATTATAATTTAAATGGAAAAAAATTGCAAAGTGCTGCAATACAGAGACCTGGGGGTCCTTGTGCATGAAACATACAGTTAGTATGCAGGTACAACAAGTAATCAGGAAGGCAAATGGAATGTGGGCCTTTATTGCAAGAGGGATAGGGGGTATAAAAGCAGAGAAGTCCTGCTACAACTGTACAGGGTATTGGTGAGGCCTCACCTGGAATACTGCGTACAGTTTTGGTCTCCATATTTAAGGAAGGATATAATTGCATTGGAGGCTGTTCAGAGCAGGTTCACTAGGTTGATTCCGAGGATTCGGGGGTTGACTTGTGAGGATAGGTTAAGTAGGTTGGGCCTATACACAGTTGGAGTTCAGAAGAATGAGAGGTGATCTTATTGAAAATTATAAGATAATGAGTAGACTTGACAAGGTGGAGGCAGAGAAGATATTGCCACTCATAGAGGAAGCTAAGACTGAGAGGAGGAGGAATTTCTTCTCAGAGGGTTGTAAATCTATGGAATTCTCTGCCCCATAGAGCTGTGGAGGCTGGGTCATTGAATATATTTAAGGTGGAGAGAGACAGATTTTTGAGTGATTAAGGGAGTAAAGGATTATAGGGAGCGGGCAGGGAAGTGGAGCTGAGTCCATGATCAGATCAACCATGATCTTATTGAATGGTGGAGCAGGCTCGAGGGGCTAAATGGCCTACTCCTCTTACGTTATTATGTTCTTATGATGAAGATCTGAAGTAAAAAGTAATTGATATTTAAACTTTTTATTCCATTCTTTGTTTTATTTTTCTTTAGTCTTAGTTTCTGATTACATTTTCTGAATAGGAATTTAGTATACCTTAAGATCTCAGGTAATTTAGCGATTAAATGGGTGGATTGGAATTTCCCCAAAATGTTGGTAAAAAATTTTCAAATCCCAGTAGAATCATGGACTGATTACAGCACAGAAGGAGGTCATTCGGCCCATCAAGCCTGTGTCGGCTCTCTGCAAGAGCACTTCAGCTAGTCCCACTTCCTCACTCTTTCCCCATCGATCTTAATTTTTTTTCCTTCAGGTACTTATCCAATTCCCTTTTGAAAGCCATGATTGAATCTGCCTCCACCACACTTTCAGATAATGCATTCCAGATCCTAACCAGTCACTGTGTTAAAGTTTTTCCTCATGTCGCCATTGGTTCTGCTGCCAATCACCTTAAATCTGTGTCCTCCTGGGTCTCGACCCTTCCACCAATGGGAACAGTTTCTCTATCTCTCTCTCTATCTCTCTCTCTATCTCTCTCTCTCTCTCTCTATCTCTCTCTCTATCTCTCTCTCTATCTCTCTCTCTATCTCTCTCTCTATCTCTCTCTCTATCTCTCTCTCTATCTCTCTCTCTATCTCTCTCTCTATCTCTCTCTCTATCTCTCTCTCTATCTCTCTCTCTATCTCTCTCTCTATCTCTCTCTCTATCTCTCTCTCTATCTCTCTCTCTATCTCTCTCTCTATCTCTCTCTCTATCTCTCTCTCTATCTCTCTCTCTATCTCTCTCTCTATCTCTCTCTCTATCTCTCTCTCTATCTCTCTCTCTATCTCTCTCTCTATCTCTCTCTCTATCTCTCTCTCTATCTCTCTCTCTATCTCTCTCTCTATCTCTCTCTCTATCTCTCTCTCTATCTCTCTCTCTATCTCTCTCTCTATCTCTCTCTCTATCTCTCTCTCTATCTCTCTCTCTATCTCTCTCTCTATCTCTCTCTCTATCTCTCTCTCTATCTCTCTCTCTATCTCTCTCTCTATCTCTCTCTCTATCTCTCTCTCTATCTCTCTCTCTATCTCTCTCTCTATCTCTCTCTCTATCTCTCTCTCTATCTCTCTCTCTATCTCTCTCTCTATCTCTCTCTCTCTATCTCTCTCTCTATCTCTCTCTCTATCTCTCTCTCTATCTCTCTCTCTATCTCTCTCTCTATCTCTCTCTCTATCTCTCTCTCTATCTCTCTCTCTATCTCTCTCTCTATCTCTCTCTCTATCTCTCTCTCTATCTCTCTCTCTATCTCTCTCTCTATCCTCTCTCTCTATCTCTCTCTCTATCTCTCTCTCTATCTCTCTCTCTATCTCTCTCTCTATCTCTCTCTCTATCTCTCCTCTCTATCTCTCTCTCTATCTCTCTCTCTATCTCTCTCTCTATCTCTCTCTCTATCTCTCTCTCTATCTCTCTCTCTATCTCTCTCTCTATCTCTCTCTCTATCTCTCTCTCTATCTCTCTCTCTATCTCTCTCTCTATCTCTCTCTCTATCTCTCTCTCTATCTCTCTCTCTATCTCTCTCTCTATCTCTCTCTCTATCTCTCTCTCTATCTCTCTCTCTATCTCTCTCTCTATCTCTCTCTCTATCTCTCTCTCTATCTCTCTCTCTATCTCTCTCTCTATCTCTCTCTCTATCTCTCTCTCTATCTCTCTCTCTATCTCTATCTCTATCTCTATCTCTATCTCTATCTCTATCTCTATCTCTATCTCTATCTCTATCTCTATCTCTATCTCTATCTCTATCTCTATCTCTATCTCTATCTCTATCTCTATCTCTATCTCTCTCTCTCTCTCTCTCTCTCTCTATCTCTCTCTCTTTCTATCTCTCTCTCTTTCTATCTCTCTCTCTTTCTATCTCTCTCTCTTTCTATCTCTCTCTCTTTCTATCTCTCTCTCTTTCTATCTCTCTCTCTTTCTATCTCTCTCTCTTTCTATCTCTCTCTCTTTCTATCTCTCTCTCTTTCTATCTCTCTCTCTCTCTCTACCTCTCTACTCTGTCCAGACCCCTCATGATTTAAACACCCTGCTCTATCAAATCTCCCATTTAAATAAAAATGGAATTTAACTTATTCAGTCACTGTCAACCAGTGGTGCTGGCTATAGAGGTGGAATGATTACAAGACATTCTCCGAAGAGTTATGTAATGTAAACCTTGATCTTTTTGTTTTCTGCCTAAACCCAACTGAATTTACTGAAATTGTCTAACAGGGAAAATGGAAAAAGATATTTGGGAAAATATTTTTAATTAAATGCATTTTCTTCAATAGTTAATTTAAAATGAAAATGCCACTCCCAAGACCATTTTACCAATTTATAATGTGTTGATTTTGACTCTCCAAATGGGTCAAAAGACTGGGGCCCCAAGTTTCCACACACGGCGAAAAAGGCGCACCTCAGAGCTGGGCGCCTGTTTTTCGCGCCGGAAAAAAAGTGCGGTATTCTCAAGCTCCTTGGAGCTCGATGTCTGCTTGGCGCGGCGCACAGGGGGCGGAGCCTACCACTCGCGCCGATTTTGGAAGTAGGAGGGGCGGGTACAATTGAAATTGGGCTTCTTGGTGCCGGCAACCCTGCGCGTTGGAGCGTTCGCGCACGCGCAGTCTGAAGTAAACATTGGTACTCGGCCATTTTTAAAAGTGCTGCAGAAAAAGTGAAGATTTGTTTCTTGGACCCCTGCAAAGGCTTGTATTTTAATTTTCTTGATATTTCTGTGTATGAGGGAGCGCTTTTAGCAGCACTGCTAAATAAATCACCTGCTGAAATCAGTGAGTTCAGCTTTTCACTGCTAAACTTGCAGAACTGGTGCCTGCAAATTAAGGATTGTGTTTGGAGAAATAAAAGTGCCAATTCAACTTTGCAATGGATCAACTTCCACCAAGAACAAAGAATTTCTTGCATGAGGAAGCAAACCATTGCATAATATGTGGTGCACCCATTCTGCAAATTTAAATATAAAGATGTCGATGTGGCTGCCTCTCCCTGTCCAAATGGCCTCAGTCAGTCCCCCTCACAGCTCGAAGGCTGCTGCTGTTCTTTCTTCGGCTCCCGACCAGCCACTGACGCCGCTGCAATCCCATGGCCGAATGGCCTCAAGTCCGTCCGGGTGCTGCATCTTCGCGGGGAATGAAGGCCTGCCTCAAGCACCGCAGCTCAGCTCGAAGGCTGCTTGCTGCATGGCGCTGCCGTCAAGACACTGACGCCACACCCCTGCCTCAAGCACTGCAGCTCAGCTCGAAGGCTGCATACTGCCTGCCGCTGCCGTCGAGACACTGACGCCACACCGCTGCCTGAAAGGCCTGCCTGAAGCACTTTCACACAGGTAGGAACATGGTTTATTTAATCTTTTCTTTGCTTATACATTTTTATTCAGGTTTGATTTATTTGTATAATATTTGTATAAGTATAACTAAAGTTTGATTGTAGAATTTAATGACTTCCCTTCCCCCCCCACCTCGTTCCCTACGCCTAATTTGTAACCTGCGCCTGATTTTTTTAAAGTGTAGACAAGGTTTTTTCAAACGTACAAAAATCTTCACTTACTCCATTCTAAGTTAGTTTGGAGTACGTTTTCACTGGAAACTTTGAAATCAGGTGTCAGTGGCCGGACACGCCCCCTTTTGAAAAAAAAATTCTGTTCCAAAGTGAAACAGTTCTACCTGACTAGAACTGTAGAAAACTAAATGTGGAGAATTCCGATTTCTAAGATACTCCGTTCTACACCAGTTGCTCCTAAAAATCAGGAGCAAATCATGTGGAAACTTGGGGCCTGGGGGACCAAAAATACTGGATCTCAATCTGGTTTTGTTTTGACAGGCGCAGTGTAATATCCGCTCCCAGAAAGGACACCATTTCAAACAAACCCATTTATCCCATTCTGCAAGTTTTCAGAGGTTACTGAGAACTAATTCTGATTAAAGAAAAGTACTGAAGATACTTAAGAATATCTACCGAATCCCTCTTTAATATCAGAAGGTGTAACTGCAGAGCGTTCTGCCATAGTACATTGCAGAAATTTTGTTTTTTTTTAATTGAACAAAACTGAAAGCAAGTTTGGAACACATAGCTAATAAGTTACGTACTAAAGGCTTAGAAAACTTGATTTTAAAAAAAAGCTTTCATTTACGTATTCAGGAGTGATAAAATTTGCATTTTAGTCAATTCAGAATTATACATTAAAAGTTGGCATTGATTAAAACTTGATACGTCACCAAATTAGTAAAGTGCGTTCTAAAATTTATTGTTAACATGCCATTTTAAATCTACATTATAAATCCAGTGTTGCAAACAATTTTTGTTGCTCCAGCAAGCTGAAGCTGCCTTGTGGTAAATTGTAAATAATGGAGACATAAAAATAAACCTTTTTATTTCTCCTGACCATGAGCAATGTTCCCTCTAATTATTTTTCCTGCACCGTGCCTTTAAATTTGCTAGTGGCCGCATATGCGCAGTATCACTTCCAGCGGCAGCAGCTAGTGAGCGGCCTACGATTGTGTGGCCGCGTACCTTGGTTGATCGTGAGATAATTACTTATTAACATGGAGTTTTAGTTATAATTCTAATCAATGTCTAATGCCAGTTTTGACGATGGGTCATCGATCTGAAACGTTAACTCTGTTTCTCTCCACAGATGCTGCCTGACCCGCTGAGGTTTCCAGCATTTTCGGTTTTTACTTCGATGACTATGTCTGGGAACCTGACAGTCACTCTAATTTTTAGTTATGTTGCTGTCAATATTCAGCTCAAAACATGCAAGTTACTACATATGAAACTTTCATATTAAGTTGAATGGACAGACATATTCTCCCCTTACGCACATGTCATGTTTGCAAATTTTGAATAGATGCATCTCTTAATTGAACTAATTGGCAGAACAACTGGCTTTGTTCTCTGGATGGTCCATTCAAGACATTAAGAATTTACAGTCAGGTGCCAAATGGATTTTGGCCTGGCATATATGTATATGTCTAATTGATAGCTTTATTTTATTTAGAAAAAAATCTGATTTCCTTTGTTCCTGGTTGAACTTAAAAAATATACCACGGGTAAATTTCCAGTAGCGTGCTCTCAATTTACCAGTTCTTCTAAAACCACCTAAAAGATGGGAGATTCCATGGGGGAATAAATATCGCGTTGTTATTTGTTGAGGGACTCATCTTGGGGCTCAGTACAGTATTCATAAATATTAGCAAAGGGTTGCTTCTGTTTATTTTGTGTTCAAGGAGGAACACCTATGTTCTATTTGTCTTTGCTTCAATTTATCTGTTGATCAGTCTGTTACCTAATTTATAGCTTAAGTTACGGTTTGATGTTTATTGTAC